>NW_020799103.1:1450183-1487334 GCF_003259725.1 Athene cunicularia | reverse complement strand
GGGGGGGGGGGGTGGGGGGTGTTCTTTGTGGAAGCTGAGATTTGTTGTCGGTCACACGACTCCAGGAGTTTAAGCTTTCTATAAAAAGTCAAAGGACAAACTCCCTGATATTGTAAACCACTGCTGTAGAGAGCAGCTTCACATGCCATGTCTCTATCTTACGCTACGCTTTCCTGGAACAAGCACAGCTTGGAAGGCTGGCTACAGACACCATACTGCCAGAGCAACCCCGTGTATCTGGATGCACACCCATATTCAGACAAGCTTGCTTATACTACATATGTTCATGTATGTAGCCATAAGTTACAGCCAGTCAGAAAAATGCTGATTTTCAATAAATGTCTTTGATGATCTTGTGTAAGGCAGAACTATTCACTCAATTACAGCTGAGAAATTCAGATGAATCAGGTTTGGTTTCATATTCTCTTTACTGGGTGGGTGCAAATTTCTGATGAATGCTCATGACCTTGATGTCTTGCTTTTGTAACCAGCTGTGCCCAAGAGCAGCTTTACTGCCACTGACTTGATAGTCTGCAATGCAGACTGGAGTGTAAGCGACTGTATCCACACAGATTTCTGTGGAGTTATGCTGATTTACACAAGTTCACTGGCTCAGTGCGATTCCTATTCCTCCTCACATACTCCAGTTGTATACCCTGATATAACTCCAGTAGAGTAACTCTGAATTTGTACTGGCAAACGTGAAGAGAGAACCAAATAACCTAACTTGGTCAGAGAATGAGAGAAAAAACAGCGAAACCATTTTCAAAAAGTCCTAGTTTAAGCTTTTACAGAATGACACTATTTAGTCAAGCAAACTTATGCAACTGCTTTCTGGGTCATCCATCCAAAATGTTATTTTCTGATGCTTGTGTGTGTGCATCTTATAAGTCCACAAAGGGAAAAGAAAATATTAATCTAAAATGGTACTGCCTAATTTTCTTAAATATATAATTCATCCAATATGGATTCTGGCAGCTCAGCTTTAACTCCGAAACAAAAGAAATCCACACAAAAGACAATAAATCTGCATTACACATGGTACTAAAATGATCCAATGGATTTATAGATGTTTACAAGTTTGCAGAGTGTGACACAGCGTCCACCAGAAATTTGATATTCACAGCACAAAACATCATAAACATATGTCTGCAACTACAAAGGGGCCTTTTTATGTGGGGATCATTGTTAAAATTGTCTTCAGAACATAAACCTTAAGTTGTAAATGCTACTCCCCATTTATTCTCCAAGACATAACAAATGAGGAAAGAAAAGCAGAGATATGTTTGTAATTGAAAATGTTTCTCAGGAAATGATCTGTACAGGAACATCATTCTCATTCCATTAACTGCTGACTCCAAGCCAACCATTTGTAAAAGTAAATAAATATGCAAACTGGCTGACAACAATGTGCCTGCCTTTAATGTTACTGCATTAGTACCCACTCTCCAAAAAAGAATCTATTTTCTTTTCTCATTTCTCCATTAAACCAAACATGGCATACACACAAAAAGAACGGGAGAAATGGTGTTCACAGAAATGAATGGGAGAAATGCTATAATTTAATTCTCATGTATGCAACACAAATTAATCACGTATTGCCTTGAACTTTCTTTAAAGCCCAAAGCTACTCTAAAGTACCTCATTGCTGTTCCTTTCTTTTTTGCAATTAGCAGGGAAAAATAACCCTCCATAGACTGACAGATCTCTGGTCTGAGTAGGTAAAAAACAACAACAAAACAGGGAGCAAACAGTCCTTTTAAAGAGTACTTGTGATTTCCTTCACCATGTCACAAGTAACTTCATCAAGCCTTACATGCTTTCACATGTCATTTGGGATGAAGGTTCTTTCTCTGAATTTCCCTGTAGTTTCTAAGAGGTATTAAGTGGCGCAGCATCAACCTAACACAGATGCCAGTCATTCCATTCATTCCTTCAACTATCCTCTCAACACATCTTTTAAAATACATAAGCAGTATCTGCAGATGTTTTGGAAAGACTGTCACCCTATAGGGGTGAACTGAAAAAAATCCAAGAGACGGTGTTGGGAACAAATACCAACAGGAGTTCAAATGACAGGTTTTTCCCCCCAGTGAAGAACGAACCATGTGTATGAGAAATGCTGTGACCATTTTGAGTCCTTATCAAAATGTGCTGCACTGAATCTGATCTCAGCCTGAAAACTCTTCAAACAGCCACAGATACGTTGGTAGGGTCTTTGTGCAAAAGGTACCTACAGGTTGTTAGCTGGTCTGCATACGGCATCTCTAAATGCAAAATATTTTATCGAAACAAATCCTTTGACAGCTAAGATCTCATACTGATTGAGATGTTTACTGCGAGATCTCAGCACTGATTTACTGAGAATACTCAGGACTGCATGGAGTGCTTGGGGGTATACGGAGACAGAAAGGAGAGCATCTGTATCCCCCTCACCAGTATTCCGGTATTTCTTGAGCTATACCAAATCTGCAGTAGCAACATCCAGAAGAGAGCCAGACAGACCTCTTGGCATAGTCCTAACCCGAAGCAAGTGGAGGCAATTGTTAATCCTATATGTTCACCAGCTTGCTGCAACCATTTTTTCCAAATATTGTGGAGTGGAGAAGCTGATTTTATAGGACTGACTTGCCTTGTTCTCTGAATCACCAACCAGCTAATAGTAGTCATTCCAACATCAACAAGAGGCGCTCATGCAGAAAAGACAAAACCAAAGATCTGTTCCAAGAAGTCTTTCCCAGCTCAACAAGTTCTAGCTATTCCTAAGAGGAAACCCAAAAATAGTTCTTAGGAATGTGAGGGCACACTAGTAGCAAGCTGAGGATTTCCTGGATTTCTTGCTCTTTTCTTTTTGTGTATATAAGCCTTGTTTTCGAAGGAGAAAAAATTAAGTGTCAGACCCACTGTATCTCAGTAATCTAGATGACTAGTTCTTAGAAGAATAATTAGAAAAATGACTACGTTTACTGGAAAGTTAAAATTCTTTTTCAGGGACTGCAAATTGGTTTATGCATCACACATGGCCACTATTTTCAAACTGTAGTTCCTAGAGCTACTTGCGTTTCAATATAAGCATCTGGTCACCTTCAAGGAATGACTTTGTGACAAAGGATCAAAAGGTATGTAGTAAGTGGCCAGGTATTCCCACATCCTGGAAGGAAAAACCAAAACCACCTGAACATCTTCCGAGAGTTCCTCATGCTTCAAGATCTTTCTTTGGTATCAAAGTCAACCAAGATGGAAGTTTGAGGGTGACACCAAGGCTGAGACAAGTAGCAAACAAAAGGAAGATGGGACAAGAGTGACCTGAAGAAATTAAAATAATAATGGATACAAATATGCAGATGTATTACTTATTTGCATAACTGGTAGCTTGCAGTCCATGCTTTGCTACCTTCTGCATCAATCTGGAACATCTAACCATGGTTCTCAGATTCAGTACAACAAATGAGAATTGACTTGCAACGTCTAATTCTTTTGTTCTACTCCATTTTAAGGATTTTAACATTTCTTGCTATGTTTAATATTTGTGCCTAGGACACAGATGGCTTCTAAAAGCCTCTGCATCATGTCCTAGGGAATCAAAGTTTCTTGTCAAGGACAGAATCAGGATCTAATTTGGGAACTGGGATCTAAAGACAAGCCTTCAATATGGAAAAACTGGGCTGTGATTTTGGCTGGATCAACAGAAACCCAGCTACACTCTTAAAGAAAATGGGCTGTATTTGGTGAAGGGCAGAAAAATAAAACCTTAAAATGGCAGAAATAACATAGTCTAGCATACTGAAGAGTAAGCTACCCTTTGGGGTTCTCTTGACCAATGTGTTTGATAGCAGAAAAACTTCAGACTTGGACTGCTACAGAAAGGACAACGGAAAAGGTAAACTTCTGTCCTCATCCTTATCTCCTATGAATCTGCATCACCAAGATGCACATCTGTTGTGTGGAAGCCCTCCTGTTCTTAGTCATACAGTGTGAAGGGTCAAGGGACAGAGAGGAATATATTAGGGCTGTGGCATCCCTGACTGGAGGGAGGACTTGGGTCAGCTGGCATAAATCACAGCGTGGTGTGATCAATAGTATGGCTGTGGTAACAGCTAAAACATATTTACACAGAAGTGTAAGATGATGATGCAAGACGGGACAGGACTTTGGTAGTACAAACTGGAAACTATGTTTGGCTTTGGAAAGCAGAGTTAGCTCTCAATTTGCACAGGGAATAAAACCACCCTTTCTAGTCTAGGTCCTCAAATTCCCTAATCAGAATTAATTCATTTAACACCCCACCAACAAAAGAAAATAGCATTATTCCCACTCTGCAGGACAGAAAGTGACACAATTCTAGATTAAGGGATATATTTACATGTTCCCTTTCTGGAGACACAGATTTGACTTGTAAAATGGAAGCTAGGCACTTGGAAATACAGCCTTAAAAACCTGTCTATGATGTTACACTCAGGCTGATGTAGAATGGTCGGGAATACCTGTGTCTCATTTCCCAAACCTGTGTAACAGCAAAGAGAACACCCTTCTTTTCATATAACCAGGAGTAAGGACTTCCATCCAGCCCCGTGCTTTGCCCTTCACAGGCAATGCCTGGTACCCTCCTGTGCATTCCTGATCTTGCTCATTTCCTGATAAAACTCAAACAGCTGCTCCGACTCACAAATACCCTGTCTCCAAAAAATCACCTTACTGAACTGTTCATCTGATTACGGTGTTCACATGTTTCTGATCAGGAAACGAGTTGCAAGCAGTGTCAGCACCAGCGCTGTAAGTGCAAACCCTCGGCTCCGAGCTGCACACCCACCGCAGCCGTCTGAACCCAGCGCTCGCAAACAAGCTGTAGGTTCGGAGCAGCACTTGCTACCACCTGTCAAGTGCTGCCAGACAAGGGAAACTCCTCTCTGTAAACTCCTACCTCTTAATGCAGTTCCCGGGTTGCTGTCATTACCAATGTATCATTTCCAGCATGCAAAACATTCATCCCGATAGTAGCTGTGGCTGTATGTCCTGCTCCATAGGTGAACACACCAAAAATTGAAGTTCAATCATCCAAGTAAATACCCTTAAATGAGTTTTACTTCCCCAGAAATAACCTACAGCATTCCGTTGTTGATATCATAAATAAGTTTCTTAATATTCCTATAAGAAAGTGTTTAGTGCTACAAAATTTTCATTTTAATAAGCATAAACGTTAAAACTTACCTACTGCATGACATTGCTTTCTTAAGCTTGCTTTTCACTACAAATGACAACTTTCCCTGAGTGGAAATTCAGCTGATAAAAATCACTATTTTTACACTGGATCCAGCATTACTTAAGGACTGAATTTGTACCAAACTGAAGTTAACAGAAACACATACTCTTACAAAATACCACTAGAATGAAACAGCTAATTCTTTATCACTCACATTGCAGAAATATTTTCACGGATAGCATTCAAAATTCAAACTACTGTATTTTCTTCCTCTTTTACCCAGGAAAAATGAAGCCTGACAAGGGCAAGGAGAAAATAAACTCCCATTCTTATCTTCAAAATATTACAAAACAAAAATTACTGCCATTGCAAAAACATATGGTCATAAAACAACACTCCTAAAGTATCACAGAAATGAAGATGAAAAATATCTGAGTCAGTCTAGTCTCCTACCTTTAGGGCAAAATGCTCCACAGCCCATCGTAGGGTAGCTGGGTCACCCTCATAGTGCATCACAGGGAGAACTGCAGTCCTGAAGGTGTTTGCAGCCCCTAGCTCTGCAGGCCCCTTTGCTGCTGTTCTTCAGAGAAGCTGTGTTAGCTTTAGAGCCTGTTTTCCAACAGAATGGTCCAAGCACATCACAACTCTCAGCTCAGAGCATCGCTTCAGAACAAGTGACTGACTGCCTATATAATTTAATATGATGCCACATGAGACTCATAGACCATCTGCAAAAGAAACTAAATCTGCTTTTCGCAGCTTGGTAAGTTGCACTGTGAATGCTAGGATGCAGTTTTGGCCGTGTGCTTTTGTTATCAGTCCTATAACTGAACAAAACACTCAAACAGCAAGTGTAAAAGCACATCTTTTTTACCAACTGCAGTCTGTTTCTGCTGTAGGTAACTTGTACCTTTTTCCCTTAAAACTAAATAAAGCCACAATTCCCCTCAAAGCATAGGTCTAATTTTTTTTTTTTTTTTTTTTTTTTTTTTCTTGGTGTGTGAAACAAAGGCTGGTCAACCAAAGCTACAGAATCCTTGAATCCTGTTGCCAGAATTGAGATGCACATGTGGTATTACCAAGTTCAGGCTCTGATCACAGTAGTCCTTTCTCTATAAATACTTCCCTATTGAAATAATTAGTAAAACTCATGTGGAATAAGGATTAACCTCTAAAACAGGCAAAGCATATAAAACACTAAAAAACCTAAGGAAAAGAATGGTATGAGCCATCAAAAGAATAATAAACTACTGGTAAGAAATGAAGAAGAAAGTTTTATGGGCTACGCATCCTTCCAAAGAGAGACAGTAATGAAAAGATAATCTAAAGCAATTACTTGGGCTAAAAATCAACTTGCTATGAAGTTTTCTACAGACTAAAACTTTTCAGAAGCTGTAAAATGTTTAAGTGTCTGTTTCAACTTGGAGCAGGATGAGGGAAGTGACACATCCCTGGCTCATTTCTGAATTGTGGAAAGTGGTTACCTTTCTAGTTTCCAACTGAGCTGCATTTTGAAATACCAGTGCCAGAAGGCAAGTACGGAGAACGGAGAGGTATTTATTGTTTAGGGTTACTCAGCTGTGCTACACAACGTTCCTCCCCCAGGTTTCCTATCAGATGCGATTCCTTGCAGGAAGAGACAGAGAGCTCTCATCACTGTTCTGAAACCACATTCTTCACCAGTTCTAAGGAGTGTCTGATACACATCGGTCTGCAGCTACTGGGTCACTCCTAAAGGCACCTCTCCCCTGCCAACAGTCCTATTCCATGCTGTACTCACAAGTAGTAATGGGGCTCCCCATTCTGACTCCTCGAGTCCCATTGCTTTCTGGTACCAGGACACGGGACTGCTGAACCGCTGAATAACAGCATTACAGGACAATACTAAACTGGGAGTTTGTTACCAAGCTTCCTTTTCCTCATTTCTGAATAGAACCTTAAGTGTCCCAGATACTTTATTATGTCAATCCCATTTGCGAGGTAAGTACAGCTAAAGGAAAACCACGCTCCACTTGAAACATCAAGGAAGATGCTGAACATGATTATACATTAAGAAATTTTCATAGAGTCTGAAGCCACAGCAATGTGCATCACCAATTCAACCTATCTGATAAGCAGTTATTTATACTTATTTACAAAGTGGCATTTTTTTGCATGCACAAAAATACCTATTTTACAAAAAACGGTAAATTCAAGTTTTTCTATTTTAAGATGAATTTTCGTACCTACAGTAGTAGCCAAAAGATCTTGTCCAGGTAAACAGTTCTAAGAGGAGGAGTTCCAGTAGAGTAAGAAAGCTGCAAATTAGCTAAAGCAGCGCTGCTTTCTCAGCATGGTGAGAAGTTGTCAACAGCAGGTCTGAAGTGCATAGCTTGGGGACCAAGTAGAGGAATTTCTAATCATACTCTCTGTAATCCGTTTTCACTTGCCACAAAAATAAATTCAAGTGGGACTTAATTTCTAGTTCCTGTAATCTAACAACAAAACCATCATTGAAAAAGCCTGTGCACTTCCCCCTTCCCTTAGCAGAGATCACTGCAGGGAAAAAAGCAGCAGATTAGCAAGATGCTTTGGGCCTAGTTTCCCAAACTGTTCCTAAGGGTTCACTTTCAACCCCGCAATTTTCAGCTTTGTAAAAACAGAAGTATAGCCAGGGAAGACTAAAGTCTTTTTCAAGCGGTTTTGGCCATCAATACAGGAAACAATTCAAAGGCAACATGACACTGATAGCTTAATTTGTGAAAATGGATAAATACCGTATCTGCCACATAGCACATTAACCCATGTAACAAATAAATACAGAAATAGCACTGCAATACTTGGTTAAAAGGTTTTGGTTCACAGAGGAGGAAATTTAATTAAAGCATGTAATGTCAATTACTGTCATTTGTAATTTTATTTTGCTTCCCTAGAAACAATACAGATGCAGGATTCTAAAGTTACCTGCATGTTTGATGCAAATGGGATAAAATTATCTAGGTTCTGAGAAAATCCAGATAGTAGTAGGAAAAAAAAATGCATTTTTACCTAACCCCAGTCATGGATCTTCTTCAAAGTGTTGATTACATGAGGACTGACATGGCTCCAATTTAAACATATAAGCCAACAACCCAGACCTGAAACAAGACTTTTATGTTTAAAAAATTGTGTTAAGTCATCAGAAAGGTTGGGTAGGGACCAACAGCCTAATTCTCAGCTACTGCAAATGGGCACAGCCTTACTAAAGCCAACAGAAGAGCACTGATTGGTATCAGAAGATAATTTGGCTTACTGTTTATACTGATTGATTTCAACTGGAAAATTACAGGGCCGGGTCCTTAATGCTTCTGTCTCCTTCGTTCTGCTCTGTGCAAAAGTGACAGAGACCGAGGAGTCATGTAGAAGACTCCAAGCATCTCAGCACCACAGCAATAAACACTGCCAAATCTCATCAGTCCTCCTTCTCCTTTGCCATACACAATGCACCGGAGTATCAGCATCCATTTCTGCTTTTACACAAACTGCTTTTCAGCAGTAGAGCTCCGTGCTGCACAGAAGCATGCCACCTACATCCCATTCTGATGAAGTCAGGAAATAATACCAGAAATAGATGAATTAAACTTACTGTTGGTAAAATACATGTCAGATACATTCCTACCTTGCAAACTATGATCTGACCTACCACTAGAATCAGCAGGAGAAAATCTGCTGTGAAGACCTTGAAGCTGTTTGCCTTTAAGTACCACCACTTCTAAATATAGCAAGCATCCTGCCTTCAAAAAATCATACTTTCCTCAACAGTGTAATGCCACAGTAAAACAGTGATTAGAATTATAGGAGAGAGCTAACAAAAGAAAGATTAAACCAATCAGACGCTTTCTTATGTCTGTAAATGATACACATAAATTGTGTCTATCAGGCTCCCCCAGGCTATTTCAGGAGTATGCAGAACACAAAATGATGCAGATTCATTACAAAAAGTCTAAATCTAATCTACTTGAATTTAAAATGCCAGGAATCACGTAAATGGAAGATGAGAAGACAGAACTCATGCGTTATACATAAGCAGAAACAGGAGTAATACAAACTGGGAGTCACATAAAACGCTAATAGGTCGGATATCTGGCAGTGCCCATCTACTGGTGTGTAACTGCAGCGAGGAAAGAGGGATCTCCAAACTGCCTTCATGCCTTCCCCAGTCCTCAAAAGGATGACATGAGGCTGGTATCTGGGATTTTGGGGGTGGCTTTGAGGTACGAGTGACACAACCTCCCCTCCCCATGCACCAGGGTGAAAATCGAGAAGTGAAGGATCCCAAAACAGACTGCGTAACGCAAAGGGTAGACACCAGTCATATTTTTAGTCATGCAAATTATCAGACTGTGCCCTTCCCAAATAACACAGGTGAATGGTGACAAACGTCATTTAAAACAGGCAATTCCACCTAGACCTAGGTGGCAAATGCAAAAAATGAGACTGTTGATTAAAAAAAACCCCAAACATTGACACGACGCGGTTCACCTATAATATAGCTGACAAATGGCTAAAAATGCACTGACAAGATCCTGAGGGATACCAGCTCCCCCAGTATGTCACCACTGTCTGTAGTGCACCTTGCAAGGTCCAAGTGTTACTGAATGCATGCAGACCTGTTACCTTCTCCCTAAACACACAGGAGAAAGAGAATGATGTTATCACTATAAACATACACACTCTCCTATGCCATACGTCATAACAAAACTATAATACAACTGTACATACACACAAAATCAGATCATTTGGAACACTCAGTAGTACAGCCTCTCTCCTAACAAGCAAGTCTCATTCCCTACCATTAAATCATGACGAACTCAGGTCTACAACTTTCTCCTGGAGCCAGGCTTGCTGACTTATGTGCTGACACTTTAAACCGAGTGCAGGAATTACTCTCATTTCCTAAGTAAATTATGCTGGGTTGAAATCTAAACATCAGCAATGCTACTGAAAATATAGATACAACCTCAAAGTCAGCAGAATCTCAGCAACATAAAACTAGCATGCAGATCAGACCTAAATCATAATTCCTGCAGATTTCTCTTGTGGCACAAAAATATTACTCAGCAAGAGTAAAGGCAGCACAACTGGTTACCAAATAGCTTGCTCAGTGTTATGATATTGTTTCTCAAGTGAAAAAACTACTGTGTACTGATTTACAAGGATGTCCAAAATTGGCTCAAAATTTGTGCTAGAGTAAGGGGAAAAACCCCTTGATTTATAGACCTGGCATTAACAAGCCCCTCTTTCTTGTTACTCTCTCTCTGCCTTCCATTTAGTCTTCATGTTACTTGAGTTGGATTTCCTTTAGGCCTGGGTTCTATTCACTAAACTGCATTAATATCCCAATCCCACCTTGAGATCTCCTTTTCTAGACTCCTGCCAAGCTGGCAATACGGTTCCCCAGAGACTACTTTCCCTGACATGCAGTAAGCTATTTATTGACACACCACTGTTCCCATGCAGTTTTGCACCTAAGCAGTGAACTGGATAGCAGTTCCATATGTTGGAGCTGTTACACTCCTCTGGAAAATTGTATTACTTTGGGTAAATAAAAAGCTAAGAGCAGCAGGAAAAATATCATAAAAATGCAGCCGAATTTGTTTCATCCTGCCTCCATCAGCAAATTTGGTCTATGACCTCTGCATATGAGTCATGCAAGTGCTTTAAAACTTGCAGTGATTTATATTTTCAGGATAGGAAGTTCAAGGCTTATATTTCTATTCCCCAACCATACATTATTTTTCTCCATACACAATTTCTTGATAATTATCTATGAACTCAAATATATGGGCATCTTTTTTTCTACTTTGTGGTGCATATTAACCAAAACCATTCGTCTCAATAACCAGTCTCCGTGTTCTTGGCAGTGTATAGCTGATGTGTAGGTTATTCCTGGAACCATACTAAGTTGATGCTCTCATCACAGTTTTAGTCATGGAAACAGCTTCTACCAAGACAGGCATTGTTTGTGAAAAAGGAAATTCCCAGCATATCTGTCAGAAACAAGAAGTAGTAGGATACACCACTTTAAAAATAAAAGTATCTAATATTTACATAGTGCTGTTCATCAGAAGACCTTAGTCTGTTCTACAAATCAAGTAATGCTTGTTAGAGCTCAGGGCTCATGTCCTGCTGAGACTCCCTCTATTCACAGTCCCTCTGCAGCACGGCGGCACTCCGAGCCCTACATTTATCAACAGATGAAGAGCAACAAATGAAAATACCACACAGGCACCAGAAAAACAGAGATCTTCTCGTCCATCGCACACAGAGAGTTGTTTCTGATTCCACATTCAGTAACCTAACTTTCAGTTAGTTTTTCAGATAAAATCATTAGCATACACACTAGTGTTTTGCTGCCACCCTGCTGATCAGAACCAATAGCTAACTCCCACTGAGGCAACTCCAAATCCCACAGAATTATTTCTGGACTTCTGTGGATTGATACAGTATCACATGAAAGTTTCAGTGAACTGGACAGTCTATTTCCAAGAGTTTACAGCACTTCTGTTACGCGGGCACACTCTGGAACGGTGAGATAAAAGCTAACTCTACAACCCACTGTGTAAACCTGGCATTTACTCTACATCTTTGAGATCTGCATTTTAATCCCAGAAATGGAAGTGCCAGGGTTCAAAGCACACAGTCCCTTCAGGGAGCAATCTGACGGTCACTATCTGGGTGACCTCACACTTCCCTGCATGTCTTACAGGGTGCTACCTGAATTCATAGTCTGCTTTGAAGAGGACTAGAGGAAAAGGCTACTTTTCAGTTTCTCTAAACATTACCAGTTGGGTTTCTGGGTCCACAAAGCTATGTTTTCTATGGTCTATTTGGCTTGTACCACAACACTTGAAAGATTACAAGGAAGGTCTCACTGATTTAAAAGAGTGTTTTGTGATGCAAGCCTGTAAGAACCACAGTAAAGATCTAGATCCAGATACGCTGACTTTAACCTCTAGGGACCACGTTAGGAATAACTGAACTGGTTAGCTGCAACCAATAAAGCACTTTGCCTTCTTCCTGTAAAATTTAACAAATAATCCCTTTGTTGACGAAAGGTATAAAAGTCTATCTCCACAGCCAAATTCTACAGGCTTCAGCACATGCCTCTGTAGGATATTTTATTACCACAGAAGCAAAGTGTCTTACACATCAGTCTTGATTGTATTATGTGGCACTGTTGTTCTTCCTGTGTTCTCTTCAGCTGGTCCTGCCCAGATAATGAGAACTTTGCCATCTTATTTCTCTAGAGCACTATCACCAATCAATAGTTTGGCTTTATCTAATGGGCAATCTCTGGGTGTTTGTGTATCATGTGTTGACAGCTTAATCTAGGTGGCAATCTGTGTTCATCCTTAGAAAGCCTTGCTTTAAAACTATTTTCTGAAATATTCAGGATTTAATTGATCTTAGTATTTATTTCTAGTCTGAATGAGTTAAAACACAGGTGAGGCTCCCCAGCTGAATGATCACCTCATGCATAAATCCTGATCTCTCTGACAGATCTGGATCAGTTTTAGAACTCCACTGCAAAACGTTACATCTGTGAACAAGTTAATCCTAGTTTTTCTGTTGGGTCTCCAGATATAACCAAGGATGTGAAAGCTTCTGTTTTTCTTCAAATATTTCCATTTTCATTAGTACTACAGGGCACGTCAGGCAAATCCTGCCTTTTATGACTTGTGCAGCCCAATTGCAATTAAGTTAACAAGTCTGTTGTAGTAGCCAGGGTGGTGTCCAAATCCTTTTCCATAGCTGTGGTTGCTCTGTAGCGTTTACAGAAGAAGAAAGCAAAATCTTAACTTGTCACTGAGGTAAGCATCTATCAGCTGTGGGCACAAACGAAGGTTTAACACACATCTCTGCCGTTTAAGAACTACAGTGGCACTTTAAGCCTCATGGTATCACTCTGATGCAGATAATTCACAGATAAGAAAACAGACCAAAAAAAAGAGAATTTGCATGCAGCCTCAGATCAGAACCAGGATTAGCACTCAAGGGCTGCTGGCTCCCAGACACAGACTTAGTCCACTTCAGCAGCAGTCCCCCACCCTGTCTAAGCCTCACCAACTCTCCACAGCATCGCTCTCCTCTCACTTACTTTATCCTGATTCAAGCTGGTCACCGCCTGAACACTCCTGTCACCTTGTCCATCCCTCCCTCCAAGGCCCTTGTTTGTTGTCACTTCACTCTCCTACTCTGGGGCTGCTGCTACTTCCTCCCCACCTGTGCCTTCACAGCTTGCCCCTTCCCCACCCCACAACTGCAGGCACAGAGCCAGAGCTGGTATGTCCAATAGATCTTGTTTTCCAGATCCTGCAGGGAGCAGAACCAGAAGTTAGACCATGAAGAAGTGCCCCATGCTGCCAGTCCAATTTAACATACTTTGAACACAGGTATTAAAAATAAGAAAAGAACGATTAACTCTCTCCTGGCCCACTAAGTGGCACTTTAAATTGACTGTTTGAACCTTGCCTTAAAAGTCCGTTTCCAGTGTTAACCACTGATTTTACATCACATCCTAGATTGCGTACTTCTCAGCAAAATCTCCAACCTCCTGTGATTCCTGTATAGTAATTTTCCCCAACAAATCTTTTTAAAAGGTCTTTTAAAACTATTAGAAAGAGAATCTGACAGTCTATGCTTCTAGACACCAACACTGTCAGAATTAATTTTGAAAGTGCTGCACGGGCAAAAGAAAATATTTCCTGGATCAATCAAGGCTTAGCGTAATAAAGGGAAGATGTTGCCTTTAACAGTCAAAGGAAGCTACCACCTTGTTAGAGTACCAGCCAGCCAAGCCATGTTGATGAACAAACAGGAGATTTTCCGTTTCTGGGCCCTCACACGGTAAACCTGTTGGTTTATAATTACAGCTCTCTTTGCTTTGCCAGGGCAGGGCGACAAGGGCAGGCGAGAGGCTGTGCTCCACCACGGCAGCACCTGCATGCAAATGCAGCCCTATCAGCTTAGGGGCTCCGAAGGGAACCACTTCCCATAAGTAAATGCAGTTTGACAGCAGCTCCTAATAAGAGGAAGGAAATGAGGGACAGAAAGAAAAGTGATAGGAGACAAAAGGACTTCATAAAACAGGGCTTTACTGCTTTCATTTGTAGCATTTTCTCTTTGTTCTGTTTAAGCACTGAGCCTTCCAATTCCAGATACTGCACAAAAGAGATACCTGTCTAAAAAAGTTTATTTCAATCTGGAACTGTCTTGCAAGATGCTTCACAAACTCAGCAGTCCATTATTAGAGCAACAATGAGCTACCTCTAATTAATTTGGCACAGCCTTTGCTTCTGATACCAATCGAATCAATATTAATAGGGAGTTTGTGCTCTCTCATTACAGCACAAAATGGGTACCAATCTTCTTGTGAAGATTTTTGGACCATAGACGGTGTTTGAGGTCAGTGTAGTTGGCTTCTTCCCACCCCCCTTTTTTCAACCAGGATGGAAAGAATATATAATGATGTGCTATTTAGTACCTGGATAAAAATCTACATTCAGGCTGCCTACGCTGCGAGACTGAAACCAGTTCAATATGAAGAAATCTCAGTCTAAGAAAATAAAGATTTTAGTAGCTCACAGGGCTCAAATTAAACACTTAAATAGGTAACACTAGATATTTCTCATGCTGCCTCACATTTCTCTATTTATTTTTATCTGCAGGATCAGGCGTGTTAGAGAGGGAGGCCTGGTAAGAATTGCCTCAGCCATCATTCTTGGTTACTTACATCTGTGGTCAATTTTCCACACTTTCTTCCATAAAAGGTAAACGAGGCACTGTACTTGCAACAGGATAATCTAAACAATATGAACAATGTTACTGTTAAAGACCATCTGGCTCATCAAGCACAGCTCCAGACTTTTAACTCCTTGAATAAAGCGTGGAACCCTGTAGTGTATTTTTTTTTTTTACCCAAAATTCATTTTTAAAACGGTAAAAGTAGAGCTCCCGGAGACACAAGGAATTCAGAGTGCGAGCAAATTAATTTTCTGGGTTTATCCCTCTTGTATCTAACACATGACACAATCCAGGCTAGAGACAAACACTTACACGTCACATTTTTCTACAAAAAAAAAAAAGCCCTCTCAAATTTTCTGCAAGAAGCCTCTGTGTGTAGCTGGTATGTGTGGGGTTGGCGTTTCCGAGGGGAGACAAGAGGGTTAAGTATTTCATAATTCACTCCAACTTAATGGCCTGATCCTGCCACTTCTTAAAAGGTAATAAAAGTGAAAGAAGGGTCACCGGGAATTAGGAGAAAAAAAGGTGGGGGGGAAGGGTAAGGGCGAATGCAACCAAAGAAGGCTTTTGTTAATTGTACACACAATTTCTTATCTGTTAGATAAATTAACAAATGGCTGCTCTCTGGGAGAAAAATGTTAAAGCTACGCAGGAACAAAATAACCTGGGAGAGGGCAAGCCAGTAGGGAGAAAACAGAGTGATCCAGCAAGTCCAAAGAGCGGAGGAAGCAGTGGAGGTGGCGGGACTCCGTGCACCAGGGGTCAGGTCACAGCTCTGTGCCTCAGTTTCCCCACTCACCCACTCCCGGTGCAATCCCAGCCCACGGAGAGCACTGCCAGGATTCACTTCAGTCCCGTGCAGCACTCTGAAATACAAAGCAGCAGCATGCCCCATGCCTTCAAGTACAGAACGGCTTCACAGACAGAGGAGTTAAATATTCTTATACATTTAAAAGGCCATGGACTTCAAAACACACTTGGTTTTGAACTGAACAACAGATAGAATTAAACCTTGTCATCCGTCTTTGTTCAGGCTTCTCTCATCTCTAACTCTACGATTACTCTGCACAGAGTGGGTTAAACAGCCCTGCAGCCCCCATAAGTGCTGGCTGTAACACAGGGCAGGGTTTTAGTCCCCAAGAGGGTTTTTTTTTTTTTTCCTCCAAAGTAGTTTTAATGGCATTATAAAACAAAACAAAAAAACCCAAACAAACAAAAACCAACCAACTGGTTTGTTGAAATACTTTAATGCTTTTTATTTAATTGCTAAAAATATTTTTGGAAAGCAAAGCAAAGCAAATGAATTAGAGCATAGTTGCAGATTTTTTTGGGGGGTAAACGCAAAAGTTAAATTTTCATATTCACTGGTGTCTTGCTTTAAATTCTGCATCTTGCTTTAACCAGAAACATCACCCTATCTGGTTTCTAGGTAGAGCACACATATGACTGAACCTTCCCCTACAGTTCAGTTCTTCCAGCCACTCCCAGAAACATGTGCCCATGACCCTTTTTCAAAGTCTACTTTAATTTGGATCTAATTTTCATTGAAACTATTATATCATAAGCCCACTGCAGTATGTATTGACATACATATGCTAAATTCCTAGTTTATGAAGTCTTTTTAAATGCAATCAGGGCTGGGTTTTTTATTTTTAAAGAAATTGTATTTAATATATGCTCATGACTCATCAATTAAAAAAAAAAAAAGCAGTGTTACAGTAAGCAAGATAGGTCAGGCAGTTTTATGATTAATGGGGTCAAAAAGTTAGAATTCACATTGAAAACTTTGGTTGCTCACACTGAAACAATTAACCCTGTCTACTGAGCACCAACTATCCACTAGCCAAAAAAACCCTTGATATATAATTTTAGAAAGGAACAATATTGTATCACAAAACACTTTTTTTGGTGTGTGTTCCTCCTCTTAAAAAAAAAAAAAAAAAAGGAAAAAAAATCCTCCAATTTATCAAGAGATTTTCTGGGTGTAACTTCCAAAACAAGCTTTTAAGTATGAGATGTTAGAGTACAATGTGTAAGCTAGACATGCCCTAGTGGCTATTTCACTGCCAAAGTGTTCTGTTTTCTGGTGTACTTTCTTAAAGTCCCTTTCCTCATACTAAAGCTAATATCAGGATTTGGAAAAGGAAAGCAGAATTAATTTGATCAACAAGGAGCCTCTTGCTGAAACCTCCTTCACGTTAACATCAGTTACAAAAGCATCTGCCAATTATATTATACCTCTGAGAAAAATAATTCTCATTTTAAATTTATTTTTCTGCTAATTTGACTGAGCGCTCATGATAGTAAGCATCAAGTGCACTGCAAGCAACTACTGGATTTTAATTAAGAGCATTCCACAGGAATAATACTAACACGTGCTGAGTGATAAGCGTATATGCTCCAACACTGCTCTGCAAAGCCTTAAATTACACGCCTCAGTGCGCTAGATTTAAATCCTAGAAGACATTGGCACCAATTGCTGGGATTACAACTTTCAATTAAACCTAGACCTAAATTGCTGGATTTCAAACCATTTCTTTAAGCCACACCTGTCTGCTAAGCCTTTCACCACATTCACACTTAATAACCCTTAATATTTTTCATCTAGAAAGCTCAAACGGTCTTTCAAATTGAATCCTTGCACTGCTTCACTTCACGTATCTGGAAACTGAGGCACACAACAATTAAATAACCAAACCTAACCCAAGAACCTCTGTCATGGCCGCTGCTTTTGAAAGGAGTGATTGCACATTGTTCCTAAAGCTGTTGCTCATTCTCACTCCCACATGATCATCTCTTGCACAAGCATTCACGTGGTTTTATGATAAATCACATCAGGAAGAGCTTCAGATTAAAACTAACCAACCAGTCAACAAGAAAAGGTCAGTTTTAACCCATGGCTGTTCCTAATCCCATTCATTCCACAGCCACACAAATGCCTGAACTGGCTCAAGGGAGGTGACGCACCAGGGGTTACGATCAGAAAGAGACCATCTTTCAGACAGCTTGTAAGACTAAGGGAACTAGGGCATTAATGCTGGAACTTTCCAAAATCCTGCTGTGCACATGAAACCATGCACACGCAGGACGACATGATCACTCAGCAGAGCTGAACAGGGAATACGCACTCAAAAGACAACATTGCAGAAAAATACAACCAACATGAAGGGATGGGTCTTCGGAAAGCTCATGGTAAAACCAAGAAACTCTTTATATAGCACACTGAAGAAAACTTCACATGGTCAGAGGCCAACTGGGAAAATTCACCCAAGAAAATATTTGGAGAGAGGTTTAGTAAATGTACATAAAAAGAGTTGCCAATGACAAGTTGTTGGAGGCTGGCAGAGCATTCTGGAAAGCCATCCTATGTCTCTCATACTCATCTACAGCTGTACGTATCTGGCCAGTAAGTGCTCAGCTGGTCGGGCCTTTGCTTGCCTTATGCTAACTAGCAGATATAGAGAGATAGCTGCTATTTATTAAAAAAAAAAAAAAATGCTTATTAAGTGAAATATTAAATTAACAAAATAAATTAAATCTAACATTCCTATTTAGATGGTAAACAAAAAAAAAAGTGCCAGATAATTATACCCACTGGTGAAATTCCGCTTTTCTTTCAAGACTTGAAATGGTAAGATTTCTCCAGAGCCTTTAGATAGTCTTCTCCAATGAAACACCCAGAGGAAATACTTACCTTTGGGGGGCAAAGGGAATACCAACTGCACCCTGGTCCACACATGTGAATGAATACAGCTGAGCCTGCCGTCATTATTTAGGAGGGTGTGCTCTAGGTGGGCACATTTCAGGTTGGGATTTTCAGAGACAAATAGCAGACTTGACAACAGAACGTTATATTTGAGCCAGTGCAGCAAAATTCTCTAGTTGTCTTTAAAAACCCCAGTCATGTTTTCATCTAATTGAAGAAAAAAGAAAGAAGGGAAAAGAAAAAAAATATATAAATTCTTTCCTCTTGATCCAGGACTATTTGCTATTTGAAAAGTGGCTCATAGCTCTTCTAAATAATGTTACACTTACTCAGAGTAAATCTCACCAAGAAACATTTGGCCAACTTCATATGAATTTCATATGGCAACATACTCAAATTTTCTTAAAACCTCACGTCCACACTCTTGGCCAAGGCGCAGCTGAAGAGCTGCATGGATGCTGTGCATGGTGGAAAAGCAGTGAGACCAGGGGAGAGCTTTGCACGTGCACTTTCAAGCCTGAAGCACTCTGCCCAGTCTGGGCTCTCCTGTTCAAGAGGCATATGGAGCTACTGGAGAGAGTCCAGTGAGGGCCAACAAAGATGATTTATGGCCTGGAGCATCTCCCATGAGGAGAGGCTGAGAGCTGGGACTGTTCAGCCTAGAAAAGAGAAGGCTCAGGGGGATCTCATCAAGGTGCACAAATATCTGGAGGGAGGCTGTGAAAAAGGCAGAGCTAGACTCTATTCAGCGGTGACCAATGACAGGACCAGAGGTAATGGGCATAAACCAAAACACAGGAGGTTCAGTCTGAACATCAGGAATGAGCAAGCACTGGCACAGGCTGCCCAGAGAGGTTGTAGTCTCTACCCTTGGAGATGTTTAAAAGCCATCTGGACGTGCTGGGTCTAGGTGGCCCTACTTAGGCACAGGGGTTGGACCAGGTGACCTCCAGAGGTCCCTGCCAACCCCAGCCATTCTGTCATTCTGTGACTGCAGGAACACGGTGTACTTTGTAGCTCAGGAGTGACACTGTCATGAGCAACTGCCAGTGGATGGAGACACATCATCCACCTTCTGTCACACTGCCTGTGTGAACCCGAAGTCCCACGGCTCTGGTACACACACTGATTCTCCAACCCAGAAATGCTCAGAAGGTTCAACTATTGATACGAGTGGGGGGATAGGCCTCCCACTGCAAGAGCACAGAACTGAGCAATGAATCCACCAGGCCATGCATGCCCTCAACCATTCTTTACAAACACAGGCATCAAGTAAATAACTCACATTAAGGAAATCTAAGCCATGTGCATACACAGGAGCACCTCGGTCTTTTCTTGAATTCCTACAAGGAGTTAGATTCATTTAGTATCCTGGTAAAAAGCAGCATTGCACAAATACGCTCTGGGCATAGGATCTATTAAGAATTATTTTGTATGTTCTCTTTTCTATCAAATATCAAAATCCTTGTACACAACAGGAAGTAAGTGACATGCACTTTGATAAGAAGAGTGTGAAGCTAACATATCACTTCTGAATAAAGAAATGATCCTCTCCTCCTCTGGAGACTGACACTACGAAAGTGGGCAATTGTTTTCTGCAGA
This sequence comes from Athene cunicularia, assembly GCF_003259725.1. Taxonomy (NCBI): domain Eukaryota; kingdom Metazoa; phylum Chordata; class Aves; order Strigiformes; family Strigidae; genus Athene; species Athene cunicularia. The sequence goes on along the minus strand of NW_020799103.1, from coordinate 1,467,061 downwards.
TGAAATCCTTGTAACCGCACATTCTAGCCCATAGTCTGTGGTAACTGCTTTGAAGCAAAAATAAAATTGCTTGGGTTGCTGCTTCTTCTGCAACGGTTTCAATGACAGTAACAACAATGTATGCTAACACTTTCAAAACCTGATGAACTAAAAGACAAGGAGGACTCCACTAAACATAGAATCCTCTACAGTGCCTGGATGAAAACACCGAAGAAAACTGCTGCAGCTGATTGTACTGTCTCTAGGTCTTGGCATTCATTATTTAAGTTCAGTGGAAACTGTTCAGCCTTGAAGTAGACTGACTCATGCACTTTAACTTCCAATTTCCTGCAAACAATCCATTAGTTTTTGGCAAGTTCCATACTGCACGGTACTTCCATGAAAAGGGCAGCTCCCAAACTCTTCCAATTTCAACAGTGTTTTTTGTAACAGAGTTTAATGAAAGTAGAATTTGTACTCCTGCCCTCACAAACGTGAATGTGATCTCCACCCGAAGATGTCCAACACACTTATCAAAGGTGAATGAATCACTTTTTTCTAAACATTCTCTTCAAATGAGTTGTTGGGACAAATCTGACTGAGCTATAGTGTACTCTCCACATGAGGCAGTGGGCATTTATCAGAGAACAGAAGCCGGGTTTAGATGTGCAGTGTTGAGTTTTATCTGAAAAGGAAAGCTAAAAAAAAGTATTTTCACACTACCTGTGCTTCTCCCAAAAGCGCACTGCCTTCTCCTATACTTCTCTGGGTTTACAACGGCTGAAGTGAGCCACTTGGTAAGTAAATGCTAATTTTGTCATTTGCAACTACAATTGTTTTTAAATTTACCATTCCCTTCAAATATTTTGTCACCAAGTGGTATCTGAAACATGTCAGTAACTCAAAATGGAAAATAACTGTGGTATATCCAACGCCACCATTTGTTAACTGTAGATAAATGTGGTCTAGTAAATGGTGACAAGTAAAATTCTTCTTCTTCCATCCCCAGGATATAATTATTTAAAAATTTTAGAAGAGACGAAAGCATCAGCATACATACATGTGAATACAGCTTTCAAAGTACTTGTTAGGATTCCAAATGCATATGTGCTTCCATTCAGCTGATAAAGTAGAAAACCTATCCCCCCTAAAATTATTTTAATTTGTGCACCTTGCAGAGTGTGTGGGAGTCTTGTCTTTATCCACACTCTAAGAATACTACAGTGAACAGCTGCACAGATTTGCTCACCTCAGCATATCGAATCTCAATCTACACAAGGCAATCATAAACAGGGTGCAGAGTTTTCATGTTCATTCAGTTCTCTAGGCTCTCTCCTGGGACTGCCAGCAAGCACAGATTATTAACTGAGATTTGCAAGATATTCTACTCTTCATAAGAACTGGCCAATCTCATCCAAATAATTTTAAGTGATATACTGTCAAACGGTAGTGGATTTTTTGGCCACTATCTGAAAGTTCAGATGCAACAAACCAGGCAAGATGGTCTAGTAGCAAGAAAGTTTCACAAAATAGAGGCAAGCTCCAGACTGTTTTGAGAGGCTTGTTTTTAAGTGTTTAAAAATACACTGTGTTAGACTAACAGGGGATTAGACATTGTGGGATCTTAAGTAGCTATTTAGTCACCGAGATCTGGTATGTATTTGGGTATCCAAAAGATACCTACCAGCTCCACAGGTGCCTGCATCTCAGCTGGTAAAGTCCACCAGATAATCTAATTCTCTATTGCTGGACATAAACATAGATGTAAACCTGATTTAAAAAAGCACAGGTGCTTATTTCCCAGCCTCCTTTCCCAAGCACAAGTATTTCCACTGTAAAAAAGATACACAAAGATAGCAGACCACAGTTATAATAATTATTACCTACGGGAGAGAGTTACCTTACTTTCTGCACAAGAAACGTGGCATTTGATATTTCATGGCAACGCTAGGTTTGCCTTACTTTCTTGGTATGTAAGTTATTACTCTTCAGATAGAATTCTCTCCTACCTTGCAGAAACCACTCGGAAGCATCCCCAAAGACTGGTTAAATGTTCAATTAGCATCAACCTAACCCTTTCCTTTCTTTCTTTCTCTTTTTAATGGACTCTAGTTTGCCCATTTTTTTTTAAATGTTTAATTTCTTGCAGCTACGCTTAAGGTTCAATCTGACAGACCTGCTTCACGCTTTCTACTACATTTTCAAGCCTTAACATAGTATGTGCCTGACTTAGTCCTTAAGCTCTGCACACTAACTTGATCTATGTATGCACCCCTGAGCACATGAATGGTTTCTTGACTTGTCTACTTGACTTGTCTACTTGCATGCTTATTGTTAAGCGAGGAATTAAGTGGTTTGTCAGACTGATCCCAAGTGCTTAGCATCTGAACAGCATGAATTTTTACTCGGTTGAGTAAGAAAACCTTTCCCAGAGCTTCATCTCTCTATCCATGCTAACTGTCTGCATACGTCTCTGCTTTCCTGACAAAAGAATAAAACTTACAGACATTCTTATCTCTCTCTGAGATTTATTACTGAAACTGGAGACTAATGGTTTGAACTGGGCAATCAAATTAAGTAGAGCTGACATACTAGTCATCTAGGGGTTAAGTTAATTTGTTAGTGCCCTTGCTGTTTCTTGCTGTCAGCCACTATGCATCCACTCCTTAAATTCTGAAAAGAACACCGACCTTTAATCTGTGGTATTAGTTCCTTTGACAAAATGGAAGATTATGTCTTTTTCCCACAAGCCTTCATGCGAAGCTTAGCCAGCTTCCATCTGGTCTGGCTAATTAAATGTAAGTTAACATTAAGTTAAGAGCCAGCTCCAGCCCACAGACCTTCTATTCTGCAACTGCAGATTTATTAATTGGCCAAACTATTCGAGTATTTAATTCCAATTTTTGATTACTTCTATTTTCTTCACTCTCATGAAAACAAGGAAATGTTTTTGAAGACATATTTGCATAATTTCAGCTCAGAAACACAAAACATTAAGACATGCTAGCAAGATTCTGAGCAGCCATAAAATTGTCAGATTTTTTTCTTTGTACTTGACATGTTAATAAAGCGCCGTCATAACAGTGTGAAGGATCTGCCTATTATGCACAAGATCTGGAGTCACTGGAGCTGTACACATCTAAGCTGGCCATGACCCACAATCTGGCCCTATATGTACTAAAACTAGAGCCAGTTGTTGTATTCCTTATTGAGTCAAAACTTTCTTTAACCTTAATGGGCATTCTGTCTGAATGAAGAACAAAGGGATTAGATCTAATATGGGGACTCACTAATCATAATCATGCCCACAGTTAACTTTTAATAAAATTCATTTGTAAAACTGAAAATACAGAGAATCTACTAAGTCAAAATGGTGCTTTGCACTATTTTATTTTTAACATTAACTCTACATCGGTCTTGCACCTTATCTGTTTTGCTGTATTTAACATTAGATGTTAGAGAGGAAAACTATAAGCTTCAAGACTTTTCAAATAAATAATGTGGCAAAGTTAGATTTATGAATTTGTTTTAACACCTGACATTACTTTGAGAAAGACTGTTATTAAGTAAAACAGTTTAAATCTCTTAACCAAATCCTTCTCCTTTGGGATAGAGGCAAGCAACATATTAAGAAGTGCAATTTCTTCATATATTTATCTAAGATAATGACTGCTGCAACAGCATGTAAAGCAAATTAAAAAATGCAAAATACAGAAAACTTCTGCCTAGTTCACACAAAAAAATTAAACACCACGTTTAAAAGACCCAAACCAAACCCAAACTAAAAAACTCTGTTAAAAGTTTTGTTTTGTATCAAAAAGCTAAACCATACCAAGACATGCAACAGAGTTAAAAAAACCAACAGAAACTGTGAATGGCACAAAGCACTATGTAAGGGAACAAGACTAAACACTGAAATTGGGAGACCACTGTTCGTTTCTAATTCTTACCCTGCAGAAGATTACACGAGCAAATCAACTCAATTCATCTTTTTCTGCCGCAGTTGCCCCAAGCAGATGGTATGGATAGAACATTTTCTGTCCCCCATCAAAAATACCCCCTCTCCTTTTCTGTCCTCACTCAAAAATTTTCAAGTGTTTAGAAATGCTCAGATGAAGGTGTTCTAAGGGCAGATTATTAGCAGCTATTATTATGTTGGAAATAGAAATGGACAAGTTATTCACTTTTAAAAGGGCGAAATGATGAGCTCCGTTCTGACACACTTGTAGCTGATTCCTGTGAACTCATGCCTCACGCCAGCTTTCCTCGTCAACTGGAGCCACCTTGTGCCCTACAGAGCACCTGCACCCTGCTGTCCGTTAGGAAAATTTTTATTTACTAAGCAGGCTGGCATTCTGTACATGAGACAAGTCCTCAAAAATACGTATTCGGATTCTATATAAATTGTCTCATTTGTGAGCAACTGTTTCAAGTCAGTTAAACGTGAGCAAAATAATAAAGACGCAAATCAACCAGATGCCGAATATTTTTTTTCCCATCCAATCCACTACTGCAACGAGTTTTTAGGAAGTATGAAAAATACCAAGTCACTTTGAACGCTTGGGGTACAACGAGGAACGTCGCCACTATTTTCCAGTTTATTATCTGTTCTTATCTATAACTGAGAATTGTAACAAAACTGTGACGAGAAGCTGAGACCACAAGCTGCTTTGCTGCATGTTTTATTTTGCAGTAAAACAGTAAAGTCTCTTACTCTACAGCAATGAATTTGAGTGCAGAGCATACGGCCTTAAAATGTTTACAAGTGCTACAGTTCAGATCTGGCTTCTAGCCATAAATTCAAATCCGGCTTTGAAACATCCCCAAAACTCAGGCTTGGAATTTTTTTGTCTCGTTATAAAATAGGGATCACATGCATCAAATAGATCTGGACATACTTCCAGAGGCTACTGGGGCAATTTCTGACTCAGGGCCAAATCTACCATATTCATGTTCTTTTATTCCTAAAAGGATCAATATCAAATGTGTTTAGGGTATGAGAGTATTGAGCCAATACATATTTCCTTTCCTTCTCAAAGCAAGAGCGATTCGCTTTATTCCAAGTGGGGAGGGCAGATGTTATCACACCTTCTAGTAAAATTAATACATATCATTTAAACACACGAGACCTGACATTTTCTCTTAAGCTTGAAAGCATAGGCCACAAAGAGAAACCAAACCACAAAACCCAAAACCCTGAACTACACAGTTACAACAAAAACTGTTCTGGCCTTTTACCATTCTTCTTCTTCATGCACTTTGACGACAAGTTAGGCATATCATCTTTTGAATCCAGTACTGCAATACATTATACTACATTTACTCTGAGCACTCTGACATTATCATTATCTTCTTTTGTGCCCGACAGCAACTGCAGCTCCCATAATGCCATTATTGTAATTAAGAACAATCTGAACCATTGACAGCATTGCCTCATTTGCTCTAGAATCCCCTGTGCATTAGTGTTCTTCTAAACCAATACTTCACTATTAATAGTTTGCTGCTTTAGAACTGCCTACAGTTAAAAGAAAAAAAAAAAAATTATTAGGCCTCAGCCTAACTCGATGGCCAAAGAAGAAACTTATTAAGAAAAAATAAATGAAAGGCTGTACACTGGCAAACTGTTACGCTTTTCTTTACACACATTGAAAATGGATTCACACCCTGCCAACCTATTCAGGCTGTTACCCAGGTGAGGAAGCTTATTTTGGCTTGCTTCAAAAGGACCACCTGTACAGATACAAAAGAAAACATCTCTCTCTTCTCCCACTAAATGTACCGAAAGTACTTCTCTGTCTAAACTCTCCCTTTCATTAATCCAGCTCACAGTTGGATAAGTAGGGCAAAGCAATTTAGACATTCTTGTCTGGGAAATTCTGACCTTAACATCCACCCTTGCTGCACACGTGCTCTCTAGGCTGCCTGTACCCCTGTCCATCTGCCTGTAAAGTATGATGCCAGCCTGCTTGCTGAGCCAGGAAGGTGGTCCACCATAGCGCTATGATTGTTTAACACCCAGGTCTGTGACTGCCTGTAATTTCAGAGATATAATCAATCACGAGCTAAAGAAGTGCAGGTACAACGGGCAGGACAGCTCGTAGAAGCTAGGGCCAGGGAGCCCACGGCCAGGCCAAGAGAAGCAACTTACACTTTCCCTCTGCAGTAAATGGGAAGCTGGAGTATTAAGTTGTAACATAAAAGAAACCAGCAGTCATTACCCGCACACTATCTGAAAAGGTGGATGTTGAAGTCTACCTACTGTACATCAGTGGTAACATGGAGCTTTACATATTTTTAGTAGACACAAACACAGCAAAGCACTGTATGAAAATGACCAAAGAAACAGGGCTAGTGGAAAAAGCTGGTATCTCCAAAGGATAATACAGAAAAACATGTATGAAAAATCTTATTTCACAGCTCCATTTCTCTATCCAGTTTCTAGCATAAACTTCACCTGAATTGTTTGCTTGTGCGCTTCTGCAGCCACCAAAGCCAAGAGGCCAGCTCGAACTAGAGCACTTAAAAGTTGCCTTACTGCACACAAAGGCAGGCAAAAAAGATTCAAATACTACAGACTTCTGTACAAATATCAAAAATGCGGTGACAGATTTTTCTTCTTGTGAACACATATTCCATTAAAAAATTATGAACTCTATACTACAGAAACATTCAGAAAATTATAATGTTTAGACTACATTTAGGATTTTTGGTGCTTTCAAAGCTTTTACAGTATGAGATCACATTTTCACTTCTGGGAAATCTCTACTGGTCTGGAGATGAACAGCTGTTCCCCACTCGACCATGCCCTCCAGTCTCTGCTCAAAGCTTTGGAAGGGGATCACTGGTCACTGACAACTGTTGCACCTCCTCTCCTACCACCCTGACTGAAGTCCCTTTTTCCAAGTGGAATTTCATAGGTTTCGCTATGAATAAAGGTTAATCTCACCCACCGCTATGCTAAGTGGAAATCACAGAAGCCAAAAGGACTTAACTATGACTGCAACTACCAAGAATGAGTCACAGAAATATATTTCAGGCGTTTTCTTTTGCAAAAATAATTACCTAAGAAAAACAAGATGAGGAAGATATTGTCAACCACGGTACACTATTGTGGTGTTTAACACAAACATCAATAGGAAGTCAGGAAGAGAACTGCAAAGACTAAAAGAAAAGCAGTATTGCTAACTCGTGACCCATGTACTCTCTTTAAATTTGTATTAAATCCACATACATGATAAGAATGCTTTATAGTACCACATATAATTATTTCACAGGGACTACTACAAAACTAAAAGGAAAGCAGAATGTTTGGGAGACTGTGGAGCCGTATTATTTAACTCTGCAATTCTTTTATATTTTGAGTAAGATCATCACTGGGTTGAACAGTGGCACAGTCTAGAGCCAGGTGCAGGATTTCGGTGAACAGATGGTCGCTAATCTTCCCAATACAGCTCTGCCAATACAACTCACTCTTGACCAGTCACATCTCTCTCTCTCTTTTTTTTTTCCTGGCTCTTGGTTTTCTCTGGCCTGAGCACGGGTTATCAAGGGGTAGTTGCATGGTAGGCTAAGGATTCACATAAGGCTGCTGATCTGATTTTGCTTTTGGTCCAAGACATCTTTTGTTTGTATTTCAGACTGGTCACCAAAGTGAATTAACTCACTGGCACACCAAACACACATGACACACCCAATCCCAAGAGGGACAAGGGTATTAAAACCAAGTAATGTTATCTATTAATAAGTATTAGCACAGCAGACAGAAAATGTATGATGACATGTATAAAGAGCTAGGCTCTGAGTGCCCAGTCAGTGCTCTGAGTACAGCTACACACTCAAAAGAAGCACAGAAACTACTACAAGCCAGGGAAGGCACAAGGATTACATAGAGAGCAAGCCAAGCCTCCAGCCTACCCCAGCCCTTCATTTGGAAGAGCTGCAAGTGAAAATGTGAAGCACTGCAAAATATCCTGCCTTCCAGATCATCCTCTCTCACGCAAAATGGCATCACGCTGCTTCCAGCACAGCACTGACTGCACTTAGTGCGGTGTTAAACTGCCCTTTCAAGGGTCATCTCTTTTTTTTGTTTTGGCTGCAGTTTAGCTAAGAGAATAGCCTGTCATTAGGGATACAAGTCAAGAGCACCACATATTTTAATAGGAACTGGTGTGGGGAGGACAGAAGCAGCAGATGGAAAAGCAGCAGTATTTTAGGCACACTTCAACCACTTTTCTAAAGTTCCACTTTGCAAAGAACTGTGCCCCTACAACGGCTGATCTCATCTTCAGCAGCATCAGCATTTGCTGAAAAAGACTGCAGAACTCTGTGGATCAAGTTAATAGGAAGCACTTGATCTCAGATACAGTCAAGTAACAAAAGAACTGGACCGTCCTTATCTTAATCTCAGTGAGAAAGGCAGAAAGCCCAGTATTAAACAATTCAGTCTGCAGGGAGGGCACAGTCCAATGGTTGTGGAAGGCATTGAAGACAGGAAAGAAAAAGTAGGACATATCCCAGAGATTCTGTCCAAGGGAGATTCACAGAAGCACAGACCTGTACTTACAGAAGCTGCCTTTAAGCTGAGGGGTTGCAGAAGTTTTAGAACCCCACAAGCAGTAATCAAACCCAGTGAGAACTTTGGTCAGTCTCTTGGTCTTCTCTTACCTTCAAGGCAGATTCTTTCAAAGCTAAGGGAAGCATTAAGAGTTCTAAAACTACAGATTCCCTTGACAGCATGCTCACTTTACTGAGGATGAAAATGAGAACTTCATATTTACTCTCTTCTACAGCTTCACTTGGTTATATCCACCTTCACATTGAAAACTGGATGCGTGTTTTTATGAGTCTAAAATCAGGGATAGCATATTTTAAATCTGAAGATGTAAAGAAAAAAATTAACATTGAAATAAAAGTACATAAGTCTAAGCTGGTCTCTAGCTGTTTTCTTTTTCTTGTTTACGTGGCTCTGTCCTGTAATTTGGAAGCACTGGAGGCTCTTCAACCACTTGTTTAATGCTGATTTTACTTCACCACTTTAATCTTTGTTACCTTTCATCTAGATAATTGCTATGCATCTAACCAACTACAGCAGATAATGAAAAGACCTGACGGAGTATGCTGTCACCATGCCTTCATCACACCAGGCCAGTCAGAGGTAGGAGCTTGGTGGGCCAGACCAGTCCACTTCCCTTCGACTGCGATCCCGAACCATCAGACACCTGAATCTTTAGATGATCTCCAGAGGTCCCTTCCAACCGTAACTGCTCAATAATTCTGCAACCCAAGCTTGTCAGTCCCTATGACAGCACGGTCCAGCTGGCAGCTCGTGGCCACCACCCCTTCCCCACAGATGGGGAACAGCTGCTGTAGCAACAAGCGCTGCCAAACCACCAAGCACCCTCATCCATGTCTGCTCACAGCACCCTCAAGAGCTCAGCAGTGACCACTGTGGCCAAGGCAGTGCAAGGAGAGAGGGGGAGCAGCTGCTGCTGAAGAGAGGAGGGGAGGGCATGGACACAGCCTTATGGGCAGACATCCTCCCTCCCTCCCTCTGCCCTCCAGCCCTGTCCCTCTCGCAGCCCAGCAGCACCTCAGAGAGCAGCTGCTTCCTGCAGCCAGACCCCTTGCTCTGCTCCTCTTCACCACTCTCCTTACTTTAACCCGTTCCATGCAAGTTTAGCCTTATACTCTACGAAACCTATGGGCTCAGATGATGAAGAAACTGCACAAATGGGAAAAATAAAGGAAACAGAAGGCATACCTCTGTAGCAGCTGACTTGCCCACATAATCTAGGGCTGCTTTTGGAAGTCCAATGCAAAGACAAGAAGAGTTCAATGGCTCTCTGCCCACACGCAGGTAGCTAGAGAACACTTCTCTGGCTCTGTGGGTCCAAAGAGCAGATCAAATCCCAGGGTCCTAGGCCCTGACAGAAATGCATTCTTAACAATACAAATAGCAAAAGGCAAACCAACAGAATTTTTTCCCTTGGTATAAGCTTCCTAATAGCCACAGATTTCGTGGTAGGTATTTCATGATTTCTAAATCTGAAATGTCTATTGATGGCTTACATGATTCACATATGGGCCACTGCAGACATCTTTTTTTTTTTTCCATCTAGAATCTACCCAGACCACTTTTAGCATCCCCTCCCTTTCAAAAATTATTTCTGGCATCCAAAACATCCTACAGCAATAAGTTTCAGAATTTAATCATGCACAGAATTAAAAAAAAAAAAAATATCCATCAGGGCCGCTTAGCATGCTCTCTGGCAGAGGAGAGGTTGGCAGTGCTGTGTTTTGTGCTAATCTCAATGCTGTCAGTGCATTTTACATATCCCGTGTTTTGCAATCCTATATGATCTAACCCCTTCACATATATTTACACATGACATTCACATAAAGCAGGCACTGATAGGCTCAGCTCTACCATGACAGAATACCTCTGGATAGAGACTCAATAACCTGGCAAAAATGCAGGCATCTGGGACTCACACATTCCTACACATTTGATTGCTGCAGATGAAACACATGGACTAAGCATAATTGGACAGGGCCCTACACGAATATTTGGTTAAAACAATGAATTTTTTAGAATAATTGTGGGATTATCTGTGAGACTTCTGAGATTCAGAAATGCATTCACAGGTAATATTTTCGTATCTTTCTCTGAAACAACCAGAGGTTTTTTTTAAAAAACACAAACCAAACCCTCAATCCAGAACCAAAAAGCACTAGGTAAAATCCAAATGAGATAATGAGTCCTAGCAAAACTGAAATGCCAAAAATAACGTTAAAATGCAGATTACAAGAGGGGAAAAGACAGAAGAATATGCAAGATATACAGATAAAGAGCTCTAGGTTGTAAATTATTGCCTGCGGGGGCTCCTCGCACTCTTTGTGAAAGTACAGTGCCTAGCATAATAGGACCTGGCCCTTGATTTAGCCACATATAAAAAATAATAGATGCTTAACAGTGTCTTGCAGATAACAGCTAACAGTGCTGACTAGTTTCTGTTTATGGCAAAGAGCAGCACTTGTGGAAAGAAGAGGCAGATGTGGGAAGGCGAGAGACAGACCCAAAAGCTACCAGTTATACAGCAGCTAGTCCTGCACCAGAACAAACCCAGCACAGCATGGCATGGCTTGACAGACAACAAACAGCTTCGAGCATGCTGGAGCTGCCGTGTGTGTGTGTGTGTGTGTGTATATATATATATATATATATATATATGCCTGAGAGTTGCATCTGGAGCGTTACTGCCATCACAGCACAAGCAACAGTTGGGTGTTCCATCTATGCTGACAGAAGTGTTTCAGAGGCAATTCTTTCTTTCTACTGAGCAACCCCTTCAACGGTCAGAGCAGAGAGGCCTCCACAGATATCCCCTGACAATCTGGATTCAAAGGATGGAAACAAAACCCCAGTGCTCTCTCCCCCCTTGAGTAGTTTCTCTTCCTTTCATACACCGTAGACAGGCTCAGAAGGCTCACTGCAATGAAATGACAACAAATGAAGCAGGTGAGTCCTCCCTCTATTTTTCTTTTCACTTTCCACGTTCCTTCCACTTAACAGAAATATTTTATCTCCTTAAGAGAACTCGCTCCAAGGCAATAATTATTTCAATGGTGGTACTAACAGGTTTTGTCCAGTATCAGCTATGCAGCTGTCTAGGATGCGCCTGTGGCGATACACCAGGGACACGGGGATGTGTAGCACAGTATAGAAGGGAAAGATTATAAACACATTCAGTTGCTATGCACTAGGGTTGGAGGTAAAGCACATTATGCCAGACATCAAAAACAGCTGCTAGGCTATTCTGATGGCACATGAAGGCCTAGTGTCCATGTACTGATATGCTGCAGTAAAAGATAGAAATTCAAAAGTACTGATATAAGAATGACAATAAAGCCTTCCCCATGCCATTTCCTTTTCACAGAAAACCCTATATGCCATCTTCAAAAGCACGATTAGCATTTGGTAGCCCTGCACTACATATTAGCAAATACAATGGTAAGACATATATCAGTTCTTTCAGCTTCATTTGCATGTTAAAGAGAGCATCAGGTGAGAGCAGTAGAAAAAGCCTGCAAATCATTTAAGCTAGGCTCTCACAGGAGAAACAGACGCTAAACAGAAGTCTACGGACATGAAAAAAGTCCTTTGCTCCAGCAGTGCATTACCCTACTCAAAAAGAAGTTGCAGAAAAAGGTCCAAAGAAAATAATTCAAATATGTCAACTAAAATTCAGCAGAACACTTCTTGTATACCAAGAAATATTGCATAGTAAAATGCCCACAGCCAGACCAAGGCGTGATCCCGCTGTCAGTGAGTCACAAGGCAAGGTATTTGAGTCATGGATTCCAAAAAGACAAAAATCTTACTTAAAATACCTGCAAAGCTCTCATCACCCTACACTTATTCTAAATTTGTACTAATTTCATACTATTCTATGAAATGTATGACGGCAACAAAGTAAAGATGAAGAATATTTTAGACTGTTATCCCACTCCTCCCTTAGGCATACAGAGAACATGGTCTGCCGTTACCTCGCGTACCAAAATTAAATCAAAACAAGACATACAAAAGAAAAAGATGAAATATCCTAAAGTGGAAGCTAGAAGAAAATTCATTCCTTCTCCTGCCCATCAACACCAAATAAACTAGGCAGAAGAGCAGTCAAATTACTGAAATTGATGTCTTATCAATTGGAAAACCGACAGAGCCTCTACAATGAGCAGTAATTGCTCTCTACCAAATTCATGGGTCCAAGCTGTCTGTTTCCCATCTGCTCCTATGCAATTTAAGCAATTCTGAACTTTGCTCTCCATTCCCAAATGTGTCACAGATTTATTAGCACGTCAGAAGCCAATTCTTAAGATTCTCCACTGAGGTGAGCTATTAAGAGGAGTGAAATTTCTGTGTCTATAATTGCCAGGCCAGGAAAATTCAAGGAGGACAATCACACACGACCTTACTGAACCCACCATGAAAAATTCATAAGATAACACAGCACACACCCCCTGCATCTAAAAAGAGGTCATTCTGTTCTCTCCTGGCACTTGTAAGAAGATATGTTGAGTACACAATGCAGACTACTATAAGAAGCTTACAAAAAATTTTAATTTATGTTTGGTTTTTGCTAATACAATGAGCTCCACCATGCATCTTAATTCCTGATAGATAAGGACTGGAATCCTCCTATAGTGTATATATGGGATGGCTCAGTCTTTGGATTTCAGGAGCAGAAGGGATGGAATGTTACTCTAAACTGCAAATAATTTTTGCATGACAATTCTGTTGTAAACAGGTCATCAAATATTCCGGTATTATATCACAAATTTCTCATTAGATAAAAAGGAAATAATAGTTAATTCCAAACATATTTAATAATTTGTAATTTTTGTTACCTTAACAGAATTTATACACTATTTAAAGATGCAGCTGCTCACGCTCTCACAGGAAAAAGACTGAAGTACGATGTTCTTATCCTTAAATTATACCAGTGGTGATGAGATACCACAAATAAAAACCAGGCTAAGACACTATGCTGACAGATGACTACTTAAGCAAATTTGAGCTCCAAATTTCAGATTTTATGAAATATTCTCTAATATTCAATGACAATGTATTTTCTAGATTAACATATGTCTTAAGCTATGACTAATCCCTGTTTACATCACGTGTGGTATTTCTAGTAACAGTATCTTGGGTTACTCTCTCCCTTTTGGCCAACAACTTGTACTGTGATATGAGAGAATTCATTTCACTTGCCTAGACCATTCTCATCTCTAACATGGGTGGAATACTTACCACTGCCAAGAACTTCAAAGTTCATGAAGAAAGTTTTGCTATATATTTTTTTATATATTTATATAAGTTAATGTTATTACAGGAAATCCATTTTATAGTGTATTATAAACTAGTTTTACTACATCTAAAACTACGTAGACTTTACTCTCTTTATACATAATCTGCATTTTTCCTCACCATATGTCACTTCAGTGGATTTTCAATTGGTGGAGTATTTTGGCATTGGGTCTATTGTTGCAATATATAAAAATACCATTTTGACAATGATCAAAACAAGTACAAACCCCATATATGTGTAATCATATACCACCTACAACAGTCAGCTACATACATAACACAGATCGTACTAAAATGTAATTAGTATACTCCCTACAAGAGAAAAAACATTTTTGCATTTAAAAACACCCTCGTGGTAAAATACAGAAGTAAATCAGTAAGTTTCTGTCATCTGTGTAACAGCAGAACTCACACCAACTGAAAGACAGGGAAATTTTCAGTTGCTCCTTATTTCTCACAAATGTAGCAGGTCTCACTGACTTTCTTCATCTATCACTAAGCTGTAAAACCTAGGTAAGCTCCCAGATTTTTGATTCCAAATGTTAACCTGAGCACGGTCTGGCTTATCACAGAGGGGCATGCAGCAGAGGAACAAAACAGAGGTGCGTATGCAGCAGCCCCCTGGCAGCCCCCGAGGGCGCACGTCTGGAAAAAAAGCGCCCTAAGAGGTTTAGCCAGGTCTATAACCCAGTTGATCAGAAGACTGGGATGACAGAGGCATCTTCTGCATTGTCTACATTCATCTAAAAGGAGAATACTTGTTCTGCTGCCCATACATTAAAGAGAACAACAAATTGAGATAGACAAAATTGTTGCCTCATGAAGAAATATTGACATAGGTGAAATCCAGAATGTGGATTTACTCTACTGGAATATTAAAATCACAAAGTACAAGACTAAGTAGGTAGAAGAGGAAATGAATACCCTAAACAGAAAAAACCCACAGTGTCATTTCTAAAGAGTTACTAACAGTTCATTGTATTTAGAGACCTTACATGATTAGAGATCAACATTCCCAACAAAATGGGGTAGATATCTGTATCAGACTAGCTAACTGAATTAGAGAATAGATCCTGATGTTCTACAAAAAATATGAAGAAAAAGTAAAGGTGCCATCTAAGAGTACTTCATTCTAGTTTACAAAAGTAGAAGGTCTAAACATGGCTAGTACAAACCCCATTTTTTTTCAATGCCTATGAGTTATATTTGAACATTTTCTAATACATTACATGTGTTAACAGTCGAATAACCACGTGCACTCCTCTAAGACCTGTCCCTATAGGGAACCTGCCACTAGATAGGTCAATTAAAGCAGGAAAAACCCCAAAGAACAAAGCCTAAACGAATAAACAATCTGACTTCCTAGTCCTGATGTTCCTAGCGAGACTTCAAATACACCTGAAGCCCTACAAGCTGTGGCACCACAACATAAGACAGAACCCATGTGTGCCACAGCCTGCAAAAAACAAGACTCATTAATAGTTTGCAAACCCATATTTTATTTCTAGCGGTGGCAAGACTGGGAAGGATGAAAGGACAGGCTTCACAGTAAGGATTTACCAGCTTTGAAGTCATCTGAATCTAGTAAAAGCAAACAAGGAAGATGGCGTACTATCAATCTCACCCCTATATATGCTTCCACTAAAGAAATGTGACATACACATGCAGAACTAAGAAGGATGTTAAGGTGAATTTAATAAAATACTTTTTCTTCCATCAGAAAATAACAAACTCCTCACAAAATTTTTTAAAAATTTCTCCAAACCACTGTCATGTTTAAACAGACTTTAGAATATGGGAAACACAAAGGACAAGGACAACACAACTGTTGTTCCAAAATTTCAAAAGGGTAAATATCAACATGATAAGATAATGAAATGGCAGGTGCAGGTTTTAGTCAATAAATTTAATACAAGAAAAAATATGATTTCACAGAACACATGTTTTTGTAGGACCATAAGATTGCAGATGGAAGTAACTGCTGCCTCTAACACTTTGCTGGAGATTTGTGACTTAATATCTGAGGAAAACAGAATTGTTGAATAATAATAAACGGACATACTAAATCTACTACAAATAGGCTAAATTAAAGATCTCTAAACATACCTACAATATGTACTCACCACAAAAAACTGTTGCTAGTTCAGTGCTGCTAATCTTCACAAATACCCTAACAGAATAACGTAACAAAGTGGGTAACTAAGAAAGCTTGCCATTATTTACTATTTCATCAACTTCTGGACCATCTGCGATGACCAGAAAAAGCCAAATAACATGAGCACAATCATGCAACATGCGTTTTAATTGAAAGGCAAGACCACGCATCTCAGAGAGATGACGTGATAGCTACAGAAGGAGCAGCTGTACTCGCCAAAGTTGTATCACCCTTGTCTGCAGCACTGGTGCTACTCAAATAGTTTTTTGCAGTATTTGTAGTAACTTTGTGCCTGGTTTCATTATGTGCGTATACATCAGAAGCAGGGTCTGCTGAGCACAATGCCCTTCTTCACACTTTAAGCGATGACGTTGCTTGAAAAACTATTTGAAGGGACCATTACTTTGGCTCTGTTTGCATCGTATTTAAAGTAACATCGCTGTGAAAATGATGGGTGAGTGAGGTTAAATTCCAATTCTCTGCCTCATGGGATTTTAAACAAGCAGACCCAGTAGGGGGTGGATATTAGTTCACACTTATGGATAAAGGACCAGCCAGACAGTGTATGCTCCGCGTTCTTGGGGTCCACAGTCCTGAGGCAAAGGGTTTTGCTCAGTACAAGGATAATCAAGTTTTAAGCCTCTGGGGAACGATTACTATTATAAACATAAAGTCAGCGGCGTGCATTTCGCTGGTTCCTCAGAGCAACGTGTGCCGACCCTGCTGTACACCGATACCGAGCAACCCGGTCGGCCTCAAAGCGGATCTGAGCACCGAGCTCTGGGGGTTCCGAGGCCCCAGGCGAGCCCTCCCGAGGGCCGCGCAGCCCCGCCGCCGGGCCGGGCCGGCGCTGGGCCTCAGGCCGCGGCGCTCAGCC
>NW_020799103.1:1403902-1450133 GCF_003259725.1 Athene cunicularia | reverse complement strand
GAAGGAGAGCGCCCGGCAGCGGCGGGGGCCGGGGGCAACCTGGTGCGGGAAGCCCAGCGCAGGTGTGGGCCGGCAGGAGCAGGGCTCGGCCAGCCCGCGGCTCTTCGCCGGGGAGGGACGGGGAGGGACGGCAGGTGCTCCTGCACCCTGCGGCCAGCCCCCGCGGAACAGCTCGGGTACCAGGGCGGCTCTGCCCAAGTTCAAGCTTACTGCATACATGTCAGTCCCGGGCACATTTTGCAGGGCAGCTCCTCTGCCTGCACGTCTCGGCTCCATCTGCGGTCAGAGGCGGTGGGCACCGCCACGGGCACTTCTGCGAGAGAAACCAGTGACTGTAGTCAGACCAGTGTAAAAGCCAGTGCGACAGAAAGGGGACTGAGCGTGATGGATTCCCTGTACCAACTCTGCTTTGAGTTGCAGATGAGTATCTTCAGAGAGAAGTATCTTTAAAACTGATAATTTGCTGTGACTGGTTCAGGAGGCACCCAGTGCTGGAACAGCATTAATGTCATCTGGATGCACTCCGTTCACTTACCACTTAATCACTCGATTAACAATTCAGGCAAAAAGCCACACACACTTCATGCAAATATCTAGCTATCCATTAGATATAATAAGTGAAATGAAATTACCATGAGGATATTTCTAAATCAGCTAATAATTGTTGTGTTTTTACAAGCCGGTAACATCGGTTAGCCTGATGGGAGGTAGACATCAATGCCTATTTGTTGCATGTAGTTAGTATATGCCCTGGAGAAAAACTTTATTCATCCATACTGCCATCAGTTAAAAGCAGGAAGGAGCCCAGGCCGTTAGCACAAGCTCTCCTTTCCCTACATTTGCTCTCTGACCCGTGGCACGGATTGTGTCTAGGGGCTGTTGTCTACAGAGCAGTCCAAATCTCACGCATCACTCTCTTTTTACAGAGGTGCTACTCACCCAGTGTACAAAATAGGAGATGAACAGTTGTGAATAATTTTTAGGAACATAATAAAAGACTACTTCAAAAGAAGGAGAAACAAACACGTCAAGCCTTTTTTTTATGCATGTGAATCTGTGGCATTTACAAACCGAGCAATGACCCAACTCAATCTCCATTTGGACCCAAGTGACTATAGGTAGATGTCAATATAGAATTTTGTGGGCACAGGAGAAGAGATGGCATTTTGGCAAGCACAAGTTTGCTTGCCTTTGTACCACTACGTTTGTGTTAAAGGCAGAAAGAACAAGTGAGATACCTAATGAACAGTAATGGGTGCTGGGTTGTGCAGTACGGGAAAGTCAGAATTCAACATGCCAAGTCTCACACAAAATAGCTGAAAAGACCGAGCAGCTTTCTTTCCTATTTGACTACACTCAGTATATGTAAATTAATGACAAATGCAATGCTACTTATTTAATAGACTCATGAGCTATGGGTGTTTCAAATCACCAGGAGAAAATAAATTTTAAATTAACCTTAATGTGTTTAAAATCAACTTTATCAGATCTGGAAACAAATACTGTGTGCTTTAATAATGCTAAAGCAACAGACAGACTTAAGTTTACTGGTTGGGGTTTTTTATGGGTTTCTCTCAGAATTTATTTGCAGTTCTTTGAGTATAACATATTGCTGTGTTTTTCCACTTAGGATGTCTCTCTTTGAGGATTGTTACAACTTTTTTTTCCCCCGTATCTTAAATTTAGAACTACATGTGCTACTTTTCTTTTGATCTGGGGATATATGACCTTAAATTAGCATTGCATTCAGCACAAAGGGCCTTACAGGTCTGCATAAGGTCTAAGATATGAAAGATACAGGAATATTGACTTTAAATGCCTAGCTCTTACTCATACAGTATTTTAACCACAAATAAAAGCTGCAGTAGTAGAAATTCAGCGGGGATTTTTGTTTGGCTGTGTTTTTACTCTGCTTTATATTTGATAATTGAATACTTTCATGATCGTGCTCCACGATCCCCCGCACAGGACACAGTAGTCAGCAGGCTGCTGTGCGGGCTGGCCCCACTGCATCTGGCATCTAGAATTCTGGAGCAGAGCACAAGAGCTCTCACCGTGCTCCCTGTCAGCGCCTTGTTCTTGCAGATGAGCCAACCAGTAGCTCAAATTAATTGCATCCTGATCACATATATACTTTTGCCAGGCAATAAAAGCAAGCTAAATCCACATACTTCAAATAATTCTTATTCACCTTCACATCTGTCCATGTGCACCTGGTTTTTATTTCTTTTACTACGCGACTCAGAACGATCACAAACTAAAGTCTTACTTTGTAAATGAGGCAGAAGAGGCGGAGTACATAACACACCGACCATGGGCTAGGCTAGTAAGAAAGAGCACTGTAGCAGCCAAGCTCTAAAGGCTGTACAATAAATTATTAGAGTTTTCTCCTAACACTTCTCTGCTAGGTGTACCTCTGTTCCAGCCTTCTGACTGTCCAGTCATTTAAAGAATGGAAATGGAATTTTCAAAAATGCTCTATCGACCTACTGCTATTGCTGCGATTGCCTACAGTAACACCACTGACTTCAGGAAGAACAAAACTAGACCAAAGTCTACCCTTTTTCTGAGTACTCGCAGTCAGCCTTCTCCTGTCCTGTCACCTTTGTGTGGTTAACTCTGAACGTGCCCGCCCCACCCTGAGTAATAGTTAACAGCAGTAGAAGAGAGCCTGCTTAGAAAAGAAGGCTTTTCCATACAGGTTACTTGTGGATGTTTAACATCTATTTCCTGATCAGGATTTTCCAGAGAGTGCCCCAAAATCCCTGGAGAAGAGATCTCTGGCGGGACCTGGTGCTCCTGCACGTGTCTGAGCAAGACACGCCAGGCACCTGCTTCCCCAGGTGAGGTGAGGCTGTGGCCACCGCTGGCACCCTGGGAGGCTGGGAAGCACGGCGGCCTCCAGCCCTGCCCCGCAGGAACGAGGGTTTGGATTCCACCAGGAAGCCCCACTCCTCTTCACGAGGCTGCGGGCAGTGGCCACCTCCGCCCCGTGCTGGGCAAGGCAGTGCAGGGAGCAGGCTAAAGCACAGCCACACTGCTGGCCTTTGTCCATCCACATCTCTTATTCCATACTCATACAGGAACATTTGCACGTCCCAAAGGACTTTGCTGCATCTGATTTCAGACCCTGTAAGACAGGCCCAGGGTTGACTGACCATCCCAATGTGGCTACATTACAGCAGCAGAAAGCATCAGTATCGGGGTAGAGGGGGTCCAAATTTTCATTGCCACCACCATCTAAAACTTGGACTTGAAGATAACTTTGTCTCCTGCTCACAAGGTGAATTTAAGATTGAGCATATGCTTATGCTTGAATTTAAAACAGAGCTGTGTGTTTTACTCAGCTTGTAACTTCTTTGGGATAAGAATCTTCTCTTTGAATAAGTAACAAATAATAAATTAACATAGCTTCATAAAAGTATCAGAGTATTTCCAGCCAGATTCCTAAAAATGGCAATGTATTTTTTGTAGCGAAATCCAGCAAATACCTTACTCGTCACAAAGTTCACGAGATGTGGCTGCCATGAAGACTCCAGGGATAGTGTTTGCATGCTAACACGGCAAACCCACCGCGCTGAACTGCGCAAAAACTCTATGGTTCATGCAAAACCCAGCAAGGACAGCTTTAGATCTTAGCAGCAGCAGTCTTAAAAGACACAGAATCTCCAATCTGCTAAACCACGCCCTGTTATTTGCTCAAACAAAGAAAAGAAAACAGCCTATCTTTCTGGAAAGAGACTGCTGAAGTGAAATTCTTAGTTGCAATCAAATATGCACTGGGCTAAAACGAAAGCACAAGACCTCTAGGTTTGTTGCCTGTGCCCAGAGAAACCTGGCCAAATACCCGAAAAATTAGTGAGGCCTTCCTTTACCTTGGGGGCAAATGGATTGATCATGACTCAAGCAATGACTTATAAAATCCTTTTCATTAACTTCTTGTGCAATTGCGTTTTTTTAGCCCTATGATCTTTGAAGAAGGAACAAGGGGCGTGTGTGTGTGTGCTGTGAATGGGAGGGGAATGCCTCAAAGCACCTCAGTTGATTCCTGCAGTGGTATTTCTACCCACATCCTGCTCCTGGGCCAGCCAAGTCCCCCAGCTTTTGAACAGCTGGGTGAGAATTCAGCATGGCTGCAAGGTTTTGAACGTGAATAAGTTTGATGTATTGCTTCCAATAAACCTAGCAGGCAGGTCATTCCCATGCAGTCCTGAGAATGCATGTGTGGTACTTTCAGAGGGGCCACCACCATGTCCATCTGCTCTGACACACACAACATGGAAGGGAAAATGCGTGACAGTAGGAGACAGACCTCAGTTGAAATATGACAAAAAAATTACCTTGACCTCTCAGGAGAAGCAGCTGTCCATCTGTCCTGTGAAGAGGAGAGAACTATCCATCAGTTCAGAGTCACTTGAGCAGGGAACGAGGATACAGGCACTAACGAAAGCCCAGATCTTGCTTATCCACTCCTCTCATGTCGAGCAGCACCTTGTCTTGCTCTGTAAGGCTCTCCCCCTGGTAGAAAGCAACAAAATGAGATGACCTAACAGAAGTAAAGTTAGTGGAATTTGAAAATTGGCAATTAAGATTCTGATCACCAATTCTTAGTGATCCATTCAGTGACACTTTTCCAAGTCTTCAAGGAACTGATTTAATTCCTATATCATGCCTAAGGAAAACAGGTGGTGAATTCCTCTGTAAGAATGTGAGGGAGTAGTTGATCTCATGGCATTTGCAGGCTCTTGTGTTAAAGGTAGAGTTGAATGCCCTCTAACCTCAGGGTGTCATTATTCCTAAACAATAAAATGAATCTGTGAACTGTGAGACAGTGTGATTTACTTACCAGTATATTAAGAAACATATAATTTCTTACTTATAGATCTTTCCTAGACACGTTATTACACTGTAGATATTGGTGGAAAGAAATTACTATGAAAATGATTCAGGGACTTCAGAGAGTGAGATATAATTTTATTTTTTCAAATACAAAATTGCTCACATCCAGCCCATTTACACATAGTCAATACGTTCCAGCACATCCCATTATACCCAACAATGACAGTGCCAAGGACTTAAAAATTAACAAATCTATGATGTTAGTGAGTCATTTTACAGAAAAGATTCAGCAGCAAGACTTGTAACCAAACCAGTGTTTAAATACATGTCTAATACAAGCCAATCACATTAAATTGACCTGTGAACAGTGCACATAGCTTCTCCTTTTTTTTCCCTCCTTCTCTACTCTTATGATATCTGAAGAGCTGCTTTAAATGACTTAAGAGTTTATTGTTTTTCTAAATCACTTGCCCAGTGCATTTTTGGCTCTAATCTTGTGAGGTACTTAATATCAGGCAGGGTAACAGTGGCCTGACAGGTTCTCCCTCCCAAGCGCAGACGGAGTTTTGGGTGAAGCGTGTGTTAAGACCACATGGCATCCAGAAAAGTATCTTTTTAGCAAAGAATATTTCTGAGGTCCGTAAGATGCTGATGGCCTCACCTTCTGTTGACTGTAATAGTCTCAAGAACTCAAATCTTTGGAGCTAAAAGGAAAACACCCTTTTGCATTTAGTTTTGTAGCCCGACAGGTATCTGCTGTAAACTGAAATCTCAGGGCTAATATACAGTTCAGCGACCTGAACCCGACTGACTGCAGTGCAGGCATCTCCCCTGGGGAAGCAGGCTGCACTTCGGGAGAGGAGAGCAATCTCCTCCTCAGGACTAGGGGCAGCATATTTCTCTGAATGTGCCCGTCCTCTTCCTCTTTGCACAGCAGCAACACTAAGGACTTTTCAGATTGTAAAAGTGAGGTGAACAAACCAATCTTTGACCGATATAACTGGAGGTGTCTGCTAATTCTCTTCTGTGCAAAGCACTAAGAATTCTGCTTTAAAACATTTAATAAATACTCTGAAAGCATTTTTTTTTTTTTTTTTTTTTTTTTACAGAAAACTGTGATAGATATGTTCTAGACCGTCTTGTTCTATGGGATTACATGAGGCTTCTGCAAACAGTGATAAAATCCAGAAATTTTCTCCACAAAACTGGAAATACCAGCAGATATCAACAGAGAAAATTAAAATATTTATTGCTGCCCTGCCTGCTCCTACTTTGTGAGGATCTTAAGTAACAGACTTACTTTTTAAAAAAAATCAATCGCTGCTATCCACCTCAATAAAAACGTAATCTGAAGATCAGGTATGCTTAGCCTAGGAATGACAGGAAAAAAAATATGTCTGATGGTAATTTGGAAGATATTTAAGGATTCTGCTATGCCTTTTCACTGCAATGAAAGAGAAATTAATATTGTTAAAGCCCTATATGCTATGTTTCAAAGGTATCCCTTCAAGTTACGGTAACTGAAACTGTTGTTTAAAAATCTTAATTCATATTTTATTACTAATTATTTACCAGGTTGATAAAGCTATCTACTATGCACAGCTTCACCTATTCATTGCTGTCAGAAATACACATTCATCAATCAAAATCAGAGACAACATCCAAACTGTAAAATGTAACCAGACACTCTTACCTTCTTTAAACAGTCTAATAAATAAATATAAATACATAAATATTGCAGAACAATAGTATATTCCTTGCACCAAGAGAGGTATATTATTTTTCTGTGGTCAACAGTAAAATCTTGCTTTTATCTTTAGAAAGGGTATTTTGAATTTCTTACAATACAGCAAAAACTTAAGATCATTCATAAATTACTGTGACAGGATCCAGTGTGTCTGTTACCCTACAAGTACTTACCAAGAGGTTCTTAGTTTAAAACTTTTGTAAGAGGAATGCTTCAAGCTTTGGCTGTACCATAGGCAACCGCTGCAAATTAGCACCAGTCAGGAAATAATGAGAACATCAAATCTTCTCAGAGCAGGAGGTAAAATGATATCCGAAAAGAAACAGTCTTTCAGTTTCTCCATGTTTTTTCAGTTTGAAAATGTAGTGCATCAAACATACAGTTGGGGATGCTACCAATCTTAAATTGCAGGATTATCTCAGATTTAAGAAAATACTTATATTACACTAAATACCAAGGAGAATTTCTGCACATCCGCTTTGCCAGTATCTACAAATGCATGTACAAAAAAGAGATAGTTCCTTTAATCAAAAAATATGCAAACATGTTCTTGAGCAGCAGGATAAACCTTCTTTAAATATACCTACGACTTTTTCTATCAAAAGTTGATATTGCAAACTCACCATTTATTTTGGAATCCTTTTGAGAAATTATTCTCAGGGAGATCTTTAACTGCTACACCACTCATCACATGCTATGATACTATTTGTGATGTTAGTCTGGATTACTATTTTTAAATTATCATTTAGCATATTTTAGAGAAGACCTTAATCTGTGACATACAAAAGCTTTTTTGAGCGTGTAACAGTCTTGAGGGTAGTCACTCCTTTGATAATCCCTTACCATTTTACAAAATGTAGGGATTTAATATTGCTTTAACTTCTTGATCAAAAATACAGTGCACTAAAACTTACAAATACCTGGAAAATTAATTTCTGACATTGCATTTACAGCAGTTTTAATGAGTGCTTCTATGTAGTTATCGGTCAAACAACCCTTCCTCCACCAGAAATAAAAACTAACCTTGTTTTTATGAGATGCTTGCTTTCTGACCTTTAAGTAGCTCAACATGGGTTGGCTGTACCAAAATATTAACAAAAAACACATACAGATTCAGACAGATGGAAGCAATGCAATCTCAAAAATACTAAATGATGTCATCGTGTTTCTCAGGAACTCTATTCTCAGCATTAAAATAAAATTCCAAGAAAACAACAGAGCTCTGATTTCCCCTTTCACAGACCCTGATGCCCATCAGACAAGTTAAATTCAGTCCTATTCTCTGTTTGGTGATCCTTTAAGTGATAGTGAAATGACTCACTCCAGTATGAGCAAAAGAACTGCTGAAGAGCTTTTGATAACAAAATGACAGGTTTCCCAAATAAACTGATATTAAATATGAATTCCTTCATTTTCAGAAGACTGTACCTCCATGATTACAAATATTGCTGAAATCATGTTTATTTGCATGTGGCTGTTTAAATCCTGCTCAGCTGATAGCCTCTGGATAATACAATGCTTTCAAAGTGCTGGTCTTCTGCTTTTTCTTTCACTCTCTGCTCCTCTAAGGTAGACACGAGTTTGTCCCTTTCTTCAACCACTTTCATCATCTCAGTAAAAATTTCATCCTCCTCATTCAGATCCATCTCATCTTTAAGGTTATCTAAAAGATCAAAAACCAGGAGGTTAAAATCCAGATCACTGTTGTTACACTTTGCATTTTAACTGTTGGTGTGCGGGTTGAATTAATATTAGAGCCAATGACAAATTAAGTCAATAGCAGTTAATATTTTTCATGTTACCGTTCAGGGAAAATGTCTCCAGCGTTTCGGCCATTTAAGGTTGACCAATAAGGCTCCTAATATCTAGAGCAAATCTTTTAACAAGACTTAGACTGCAAGGGGTAGGAAGAGCACTTCTTGTTTATAAAAACATTTAAGCTGGAGTTTAAATTTAGTTTATACAAGGTAAAAAGCCCAACCATGAAAAATAGTACCTGTAAGAAAATGGAAAGTGTTTTCCAGAAAAAGTATTGAAAATTGC
Source organism: Athene cunicularia (assembly GCF_003259725.1). Lineage (NCBI taxonomy): Eukaryota > Metazoa > Chordata > Aves > Strigiformes > Strigidae > Athene > Athene cunicularia. The sequence continues at coordinate 1,441,504 of NW_020799103.1, read as the reverse complement.
CATCACTTACAATCCATATGTTTAGAATGCAACAGAATATTTTGGGGTATTCAGTGCTGTGTAACCCCCCTTCTCCCTGCATTCCTTTTCCCCATGTTCTCTGTTCTAACATCAAATGAAAGCACAAGCTGAAACTGCAATCCCAAGTACCTAAAAGCCGTTCCAAAATACTGCAGTAGCCAGCAATGCTACAATTAACGTAAAAGCAGATAACCTCTCGTGTTTAGGTGGTTGAAAAAACGACTTTGCAGTGCTGGCCATCATCGCAGGTTAGCTGGGTGCTGCTGCCCGCACAGCACAGTTACTGGAATTACATGTGCCAGTGCTTCCTTCTGATCCATTTCAGTGTAAAACTGCACAGGCCCGCTTAGCTGTCTAGAAGGCAGAGGAGATCTCACAAGTTGCACTTTGCTGGCTGAGCAGCACCCAGAAGAGCACAGGGGGAAGAGCCTCAGACACTCTGGTCCTTTTTGGACTGTCACTGTGGGCTAGAGTGCCTTTGACTTACCATCAATGGCCATTTTCTCTCTCAGCTTTTGTTCCAACCTGCTTTGGTGGTCCTCCAGTTCTAACTCTTGGGCTCTAGGTACAATAAAAGGTATGTTAAAAAATAAAGCTTTTTTTTCAGTAGACACACATATGTTAATATTACTTCAACCAAGAGACTGTGTTCTATTTTTCCAGTATTTTCTCCTCGTGGGCAGTCAAGGCTAAAAGCCTTGCCTGTACCTACATTGCCACGGCTACACCAGAAGTACCACTACCACCTTCTGCGTGATGCATCAGATTAAGATCCCTCACACGTTGCAACACTTCAGGCTTTGACCAGCAGCGATGTGTCGGTGGCACCCACAACGTGATCCTGGATAGGGCTACATGCTCTCACACACCAAGGGCCCTGCCAGGCCCTCTGCACAGCAACGGCCCGAGGAAGGGAATTAACACATGTGAACACAGCCAGACAACATTTTGTGTCCTGCAGTGATAAAAGCAGATGGCTTTTGCTTTTTAACTCTGCTTTGCAGACAGTGTGAGCAGGAAGCATTACTACCCACAAGGCCCAATGACAACTGAAGGGGAAAGAAGAGATTTGGCCCCTGGCAGCATCAGCACAGCTGGGAGAAACTGGGGTGCAGCTGGAGCTAGTGGCTGGGCTGCAGCTCTGCACACATGTGGGGCTGAGTGATATGGAAATGATAAATGGCAACGAGCAGCTTGCACTGGTGTGAAATCCAGGGGTGAGTAATGACTGCTGCAGCTCTCATCGCCTTCCCACATTACCCAGAAATAGTGGAGAAAATAAATGAGAGTCACCTCCGCCTATCTGTTGACTGCATTTCCAAGGAGGCGAGGTGAGGGAGCTACAGCCAGCATAGTTTCCATCAACCACAAACAGTGGCATCTGAGACAGTTTTTATTTGCTTGGTGGTTCTGCTCGTTTCATCACAGTAGTGAGTTCCTAGATCTTTTCTCCTATATCCAGTCAAAACTGAGATAAACTTGTCGGACTATTTTTCTTCCACAGGAGAAAGTGCCCCAGTGTTCGTTAGATCCTCATTATGTAAAGGCAGAGCACCTATATATGCTATACTGGTTAGAGTATCATATGGAATTGAAATAATTGAACCCCTATGAGAGGGAAGGACGAGAAGGGCTCGGCTGAAAGTCTGTGTTCAGACCAGATTGTAGCTATTCTGATACATTTATTCCATGCCAGTCTCAAACTGCTGCAGCACACATCGAGGTGTTCGGGTGTATTGTGAGCACGCTTTTCCCCTCTCCCTTCCCCATCTTTAGTACTAACGCTTGTTCTTACTTACATAATCAGAAGCTCAGACTCATAACGCATTAATTTATTCTTCTCCAGGACCAGCTCAAACCATTCATGTAGCATCTGAGATTCATCCTTTGTGCCTGAATCTGTTTAAAATAGGAGACTTAAGTGTGCATTACCAGCTTTCCTTCCAACGCTCTTGCCACTTAAGCTCACTTTAAATAGTCCTCATTTGTAAGCCAAGATCAGTTCAAATGTAGATTTTTTTGCTGTACGTAACCTACATCAGTGATGTCTGGGTATAACAGGTATAACAACATTCTTGTCTCATTTGGGTGAACGTTGTAGCTTATTGCAGTTAAAGATGCATTAGATTTTAAAACACTTTCAGTTTAGAAGTATTTTCTTTCAAATAATCCTATAGATTTTCCTTTTTTAATGGCATTTTCTTTCTGTTAGTTCTGCCTTTGATAACACAGTTTTTCTGTTGATTCTGGACTCCAGCAGCTGAACCATATGTATAAACGGACATTCCGCTAACACAGTCGGACTTCAGAACGTACATGCTGGCACGTGTCACCTTAGTCCCTGCTTCCAGAGGGCATCAGACGCACAATCAAATCCTCTACAAATTCATTTACCAACTGGCCTCTAAATGTGCATCTGCTTTGAATGACAGGAAAGGCTGTGGGACAGGACAAATCTATTATTACTGGGTGATTTTGTAACACTTTGGACCAGGCCATCACTGGTGGTCGCTATACAGACACGAAACATGAGATGGTCTCTCCCCCAAGGAGCTCACAGATTGCCCCTGCCTTGCTGAAGAGGAGGATGCATTTCTCTTTCACCAGGTGAAGGCCTTTACGGCTTCTGTGTGCCATCTGTACAAAAATCTTTGGCAATGAAGAACCCCTGGGTGTTTTCAAGTGGCAAGTCAGATCACATATGTATTTGTTTTCCTTGCTGTCCTTTTAAACACCCTCATCACTTCACATTTTCCATTCATTTTCTTCACAAAACAAAACCACCTCACCACCCTTTGATGGAGATTCACAGCAGCAGCACTAGCACTGCAAACACACCTCCCACAACGTCTGCTCTACCCAGCCGCCATCTGCTGCCACAAAACAGCCATCGCTCGCAGGAGGAAAATATCTTACGCTACTCCGGGCTGAGGTTACAATTTTGGTGACACGCTGACCCCTTTAGAAGCATGAAACCAACAGCCAGCCCGTGCTCCTGCCTCAGCACGAAGCAGTTGCACGCCCCACCACGCTGCTGCCACGTGTGGGACCTGGGGCAGAGCAAAAGGAGGTGCCGCCAGCAGGCAGGGGGGCACAGCTCTTTCCTCCTCAGTGCCAGAAAACCAGGCAGAAAACCCCCATAAACCAACCTGGCTATTTCGTATGGATGGAGACATAAGTGATTTCTTCTACTTCAAGAGGACTGCACCTTTATTTCAGATGACTGAGAGCACTGAAATTTAAGATCAAAGGTCTCAAGTTCAAGCTCCAGAGATGAGCTTGATGACAATTACAAGAGTATCATTAAACTAGGTTACCATGTGGAGAGATAACCAGTGTCCTGGACAGCTCAGCAGCGATTTGGATGCCTTTCTGTTGGCATTTTGAAATGCGTTTTGTCCTCGGCCCCAAGAATTTTCCTCTTGCCCCTACTGCTTCAGCTGCCTCTCACTTTAACATCAAAGCCCGGGTCTGACTCCACTCAAGAACAGCAATTTAAAGCCCATCTCCTTTGGGCAGCCATGGTCTTGTCCAGTGCAGCCCTTTAGCCGCCTTCCTGAGCAGAAGGAAAGTTGCTGGGTGTTTGGGATCACCAGCCCATTTGTGTGCCTTCAGCAGGGACTCATCCCAGAGAGCCCAGGTCACCTCCTGCCAGTGACGGAGGAATTCCATGGGCCCCCACGCTGAGGACAGGAGCCGTGACAGCTTGGGTGTCGTTCTGCGACTTCTCATCAGGATTTGATCCCAATCTGAAGTCACCATGAAATGGGAGGATAAAGCAGCAGGAGAGGGCAGAGCAATCTTAGTCTGATTTCTGCCCAATTCCATTAAAACTTGGCAGTAATGGATGTGGTCCTGTGGGATCTTCCACGTCAGCAAGCGGTGATAAAAAATGTCTTCTCAGAGTGACTGCTGGAGCACTTCTCACTGGGACATGCCAATGGTGGCTTTTCACAGATCCAGTGCAGGGATGCAGCATTAGTATTCAGAGCCTTAGGTCTTTGTATGCCACCACCAGAAGTTTTCGTCAAAATTGAATCTATCTTACTGTCAGCAAAAACACTGCAATTGCAGGTATGCATGTCCTGCACACACACACACAGTTACTACTCCCTTTTTGCTGTTTTCTTGGTTAGGCAAATATATATTCTTTTAACATTTCGGTATCTCTAATAATAGACTGTGTATCACAGGTTGATTGAGGTAGGCAAAGAGTAACGCACTTGGCAAAAATTTTAGCAAAATCCTCGGTGCAAGCTGAAATAAAAATAGCCCTTGTTCCTCCTCCTTCTCCATCCCACAGAATGCCACCCAGGTGTCCCCCGGGGCATTTTTTCCCCCGAGCTTTTCAAATGGTTGTTAATAATAATGTTAATAGATATTAAAGTCTGATGGAGTGCTTTATGCCTTGCAAGGACAGAACAAGCCAGTGAAGCCTTTTGCCTAACACAGCACAGACCTGTTTAAAGGTTAGAGGGAAAACAATTTGGGAGTCAGTTTTGTGAGCCATGCTGGCTTTTTCTAACAGCATTGCTAAGGCAAAACTTTCCTTCTGGTTTACCCAAGTCTCCTTTAACCTAGATCCTGTCTGAAAGTCTGATATTCTTCTAATTACATTGTAACTATTTACATTCTCATCACCTCTGAGGGAATGACAGGCTGCAGAGAAGTATTTACTGAACACTGTTCTCAAAACTTCAACCTTCTGTTCTCCAGAGGGATGCTAGGCTTTCCCTCTGTACAGCAGTCACAAGTAAAGGGGGCTCCGCCAGCCTGCACCTTTTTAGGAATAGCTAAACCTCATATTCCTTATTCCTTCAGGTTTTCAACTGATTTCTTCTGACTCTACTGAAAACCTCGGATGTGCTCCTTATGAAACCAAAAACTAGCTGCAACAGGTGCAGATATTTGTTCACCTTCTAAAACATGAAGTGATTTCTTAACATTCTCTCAACACAGATTTTCTTCTTTACCATCTTTCCTCATGATTTGTTTAGTCAACTGATCCATTATGCTAATTTCAGTGGAAAACGTGTTTTGAGATTTTTATTTCTGTATTTTCTTGTAGGCAGATGATCTCCATAAGCCTCCACAAATGTCAGCGGAAAACAAAGCGATGGTACGTCAGTGATTTATTATTTGGTATTTTGAACCAGAATAAAGGGAATAACCGGCATGAAAAATTATTCGCAGGACTGATATTATTTCTTTCTTCTTTTTTTTTTTTTTTTTTTTAAACGCATGAATTGTTGTCACTACAATTAGAAGATCATCAAAGCCTCATTTTGCTCATCAGTCTTCATGGCAGTTGTTTCGCACCCACGCATGTTCTCTTCTAATTCAGTTGAGGAGCTAATGAATAACTCCCCTCACAAAGGGGCCATTCACCCCGGGCTTACAGAATTATTAGAGGAGAGTTGCGTAAATGTCACTGAAGACTAGTGTTTGCAGGCCTGTCTCTAAATTTGGTTATTCACAACCTTTGCAGCTCAATATTATTGCTGAACTGTGATCGTTTTCTAATTACCTTAATAATACCTATTAAATCACTTGAATTGCATAAGCGCAGACCTGCTTAAATACAATTTAACCTAATAAACACTGGTCATTCATTAAACAATAATGCTCATTATTTTTAAGAAGGTTGAACAGAATATGAAACTCACCAATTCCTGCATGATTACACCTCTGTTATTACAAGCAACAAAGCACTCACATTTTGTTTGGGAAACTTATGGCTTTGTGCTTTCTACTGAGAGACAGCAACATCCTATATTTCAGTATCTGTCCTATTTGTAACTAGCCACCTACACACAAACAATCAACAGAGAAAAAGTAGTGCTTTCACCTTAATGAGGGCAATCCAATTACTAAGGATGGGAAGAGAATGAGAAGCATCAATCTCTTGGCAGACAGCCTTCTTTAGGAAATGCGATTGTCAAAACAGCAAAAACAAGAGGTGGCTTTAGGCCATTTATCCTGGTATTCAGTGTCTATCCCAAGAGCTGGAAGCCTCTTGTCCCTCTATATTTTTGAAGTTTTTTTTTAAAAAATACAACGCTTACACAACTCAGCGGTAAAGAAAAAAGCTAACACTCCAAAGTTTTTTAGCAGACTTTCTCACAGGCAGTAAGGTGGCTGCCATTTGATAAAAGGTTATGTTTTCATTTAAGAAAAAAAAATGCTAGCCCTTTAATTAACATTTGAAATAGGCTGGCACTATCAATTATAGGAAATTAGTAATAAGTATAAAAGGTTGGGCAAATGCTCTCTTGCTAAACTGATTAGTTCAGTGTGAGAATAGGGGGGATAACTGCTAAGAAATATGGCATTAAAAAGCCAGCATGTGGAGATTGTGCTGGGTTGCCGCGCTAAGGCAACAGAAAGATCGGGTGTCTAAACACATCTAGGCTCTCAGTGTTGTCATGATAGCACAAGGTTCAGGTCTGTAATCCAGCGGTAGGGACACGTTTGCAATCGGGCTGTGGGCTCCCGAGCCCTTTCAGGACGGAAGCACAGCCCCTCTGCAGCCCCTTCCCCGCAGGGTTCGCGGTCCCAGCGCCGTGCGGAGCCTGGCAGGAGCCCCCAGACGCGCTGTGGCTCCGCGGGAGGTGTCCCCAGCTCACCCCACGCGCAAGGCCGCACGGCCGGGGGACGCCGCAGTCCTTCCCGCTCGGCGCTCCCGGTTCCAGCGAGGGCAAACCTTGCCTCCAACCGGGGCCAGGATGATTCCCCGCTGGGGGAAAAGCTGTGTGCTTGAGGTCTCTATGCCTGCATGCTGCTGTTGCTATAGCATGGCCACCGGCTCTAATTGTATTAATGGCATTTCACACTCCGGGAGAAGTCATTAAGGACTCTGTTACTAGGCACGGGCTGCTGCTGGCTTGGTAACTGAGATACAGCTCACTGGTTCCCTCCAGAAGATGAAATTAAGCTCAGGATGGGATTTTTAAAAATGGGGGGAAAAAAATGTAGATCAGGTTCAAATAGCAAGGCAAATCTGTGACAACCAACAGAAAACGTATCGCATTCAGCTTAAAGGTGCTTGAGCTAACAGTTTGGGGAAAAGGATAAACAATGATTATTATCCTTCCAGTTACTGTTTCATTTCAGATTTCGCACTGAACTGCGTTTCTATGATAATCATGAAAATCACTCTGCTTCGAAAAGGTTAAAAAAAAAAAACACCAAAAAAAACAAACACTGCTTCATTTACCTGATTCTCCTCTTAGTTGTCTCTCCAGTTTGACACCAAAAATCTCCAGAGCTCTTTGTCTTTCCTCCAGTTCTTCTAGCTGGCGCTGGACCGCCTGCAAAATTGTAATGATGTAAAAGCTACAGACATAGCTTAAAAATTCAGAGACAAAAGCTGGTATCGGTGGTTAGAGAAACAGCTTGAAAAGGTCTCAGAGGAGTCACAGGATTTGCAAACTCACTGAGTGTATTAGGCGCCTAAGCAATTTAATAATTCCACTAGGTATCTACCCACATTTTTATGTGAGTATCATAGGTACCAGAAGAACATCAGTTTTTTCTGAACTTTAGCTCTCCAATTGAAAAACAAAGATCGTAATGCTTCTGTGTCTTGCGAGGTGTGAAAAGTCAATACTTAGACATTCAGAGGCACATAGTCTGAGCTGCTACGTGAATAAAGCTCAGATAAATATGGAAGGTTTACAGCTAGAAAGCTTTGCTATCTATTTGGCTCTCTGTGGGGTTTTGTTGTTTATTTTGCTTTCATATTTCACAAACTTTTGACACAGGAAGGAAGGATCTAATAGCCAAGAAGTGATAATTCAATGGCACTTCAGGAAGGACTTCTACATTCACTGGTCCATCGCCTTTTAAGTATCATTTTCCGAGGTGCCATGTGGATAATAGGCATGAAACACCTTAAAAGGTTGAACTGTCAAAGACAGATGCTCAGCAGTTCCCATTTCAGGCTGCGTTCGGGCATACCAAGCCAAACCCTCAGCAACAGCCTAACAAACATGAAAGATAGTTCAAAAAGTTTGGACTTGATTATTTCCACAAAGCAGTAAAATAAGAGAAGGCACGTATGCATCTAATTTTAACTTGAGGTAGTTTAGAATTCTCAGATAACAACTGTAACATAGTTGCTCTTATTTTGGATCAAATAAGATACTATTTCTTTTTCCCCGTGAGTTTCATTCTGTCACAGATTTTATAGTAATGGCTAGATACTAGCATTTTCTAAAATCCACTGTCTGGTTCAAACACAAAATTTCTCTCCTTTTCAGTAATACGTTTTGCAAAAGCAGTGAAGTCTACAAAAATGGAGATTTCAGATTTACATCTGAAAAACAACTTCTACGTTTTCTTTTTTAATTTAATATTGGTACAGAGGTAGCAAGTGGAAGCTCCATCCAAAACTCTCCACCTGCTATAATGATACAGAAGAAGCCTGCTCTCCCCACTATCACATCTCGATTACCATTACAACCTGAATTAATGAGATTAAATCTAGCTCAGGTTTCTCTGCCCTATGCTACACACACAAAAAGTGCTAATGGCCGCATAAGCCATTAAGTTGTGCATGTGTGCATATAGATTATGTATGTCTGATAAGTGAAACAGATAAACCTGAAAATTTTGCCACCTGAGAGAACAGTCTGAGATCAAGTTGTGCAGAAATGCGTTCTCAAATCTTTGAGCTGCAATCGGAAACAATAAATCATTAGCAGAGTCCGGAGCTTTTCCAGCATTTCCCGAAGAGTAGGGCCTGTATAAAGTGCAGTGACTTTGCATCATTAAGAAAGAAAACAGTTCACTTTCACTGTTATGACAGAGGGAGAACAAAAACCATCACTGTATTTTCATACCCTCCTGTAGTACCTAGGGGTAATAGCTGAGTTTCTTACATTCTCAGGTGTTGACGTTGTTACCCCTTTCTATCTCTTTCCCTCTTCAGTGTATTATTCTCTTTTTGCCAGTCACTATTCCCTCCTGTTCTTCATACACAATCACAAAATTATGTTGATCTCCCGGGGCACATGTGGACGTGTCACAAATAGAGATGCAAGGCCCTGCCACATACATCTCACTGCTCCTGATGTTTGGGGAGATTTCAACACAGAAGGCAGTGAGCTGCAGTGAGGAGCGAGGGGAGGTGCAGAGCCCACACTGGATACCCTCTGTCCTCACTAGTTACTCTTGGAGACAAATGGGACATCTGAAAGCTACTTTTTCACCTGTGCTTTGTGAAGCCTCTTCAGCTCCTCTTGTTTAATCAATTGCTTTGTCTCCTTTTCCAGCTTCCTCCTCCTTCTAAGAGCCTTTTTTGCCTACAAAAGAGAGATCCAAAAAAAAAGGCAATCAAAGTGTAAGTATGCAATTACAGGTTTCCTCAAACCTTTGCCAGAATAACAGAACCTCTGAGGTTGGGAGACACCTCCCAAGATAGTCCAACCCAACTCCCCTGCTCCAAGTGAGGTGAGCTGCTGCAGGGTGTGTGGGGCAATTTGCCTACATTGACTTTAAATCATTACAAGCTCTTTTTGCAAGCCTGAGTGTCAACTGTGTCTATAAAAAATGACTGAATGATAAAGTTGACTCTATACAACCCACCCGCATACATGGCTTCTGCAGACTTCACCATGATCGGGGAAGAAGCCGGGCACAGGTCAGGGGAAGCACCAGTTCAAGGAAACTCAACCTATTTCTACTGCTGTAGCTGCTAAGTAGTAAAATTCACTTTGGATTGCTTGTAACATGGTAAAAGGGACGTTTCCGAAAGACACAGCCATCACAGGACACTACCTGAAGCCCTACAAAACCTTCCCCAATACCATTTCTCTCCTGCATCACAGAGGTTTTTTTGCCTTTCCGTGGGGCAGCCAGCACTGCTGCCGGGAAAGCGGGGCAGCACGTGGTGCAGGGCTGACGAGGGAGCTGCCTGCGCTTGCTCCATCCTGCCTTTGACCCAGGCTATCCAGAAGTGCTTCAAGGCTGTGGTTTTCCCATTTTGGAGGAGACAGAATATGTGACACAAGATGAAAAAAAAAATACCATAGATAAGACGATTAAAAAACCTAACCAGGAAGCCACTAAAATTTTCCCTGAGTTTTACCGGAGACAAATGGTGGTACTGGCAAAATAGCAGCCAGAACTGGCATGGAAAGAGGTGCTAGGAGGCAGTAGAGAGAAACAAGCTGAGTGGGGAACGTGTATCAGAACCGAGTCACTGCTAACGCCCGTGTGCAGCAGCTGCTCATTCACCCCCTGCCTGGTCCTGCCTGTCTCCACGCCTGCCCAAACTGTTGGGAATTCCTCCTATCCAGTTTTCTCCCCTGTCTTCCTTCTTTGCTTGATTTTGCCTAAACTTCATTTAATTCACCAAATTATTTTCTTACTATACCTTGTCTTTCCTGTACCAGGAAGGATGACGGATGACTTCTGACATACCAGCGCCTCCTGACACAGAGCTGCTGGCGGGATGTGCCGCCACACATTGCTGCGCTTCTGCCTCCCGGCACTTCGGTTCCTCTGGAGCTGTGCAACTGGATTTCCACTCAAAGCCTCACTTAGCTTTCAGCTCCACTGTTTTTTCAGAGTACTGGGCAGCCTCTTGCTCTGCTTTCCTTTTTTTACCCCCCCTCAAGGGCAACAAATCAAAAGGCCACCTTGTACTATTAATTCTGCTTACTGATATTCCCCCTTCACAGGAAAGAGGTAAACACATTTCTGATGAGCTATTTGGGAAAAAAAAGCTCTGTTTCTTCACATCAGAGCTGGCTACCAAGAGTTCACTGGTACTTTAACCCCACCTGCTAGACAGAGGACTGAGTTAGGACTCGGGGACCCCGGTCTGCAGGCGGCCCTTTTGGTGTCAAGGGTCTGGGTGTGACTTCGTGGCTCACGCAGTCGTGCTGATTAGGATAAACACAGTGTTTTCCATGCAACCTGCTTACAGTGCCTCTTAAATGAAGTTGTATTTTCCCAAGGGAAATCTGCATCTGTTTGGTTTAATTTTTTCAATAGTTTGCTTGTTGGGCTACGTATTAAGGCCACTTAAGAATGCAGCTTCAAAGTGGTTTCAGTGAAACATGTCTGTTTGTCAAATTAAGACGTCCTCTGTCAATGCCGGTGTAACCCGGGGGAATTGAAGATTCAAAGAGAAAAAAGAAATTTTGACGTTCATCTGTCTTAGAGAGTTTTAGTGTATTTTCTCTCCATGACACACAACCTCCACTGATAAAACATTCCAGTCCTCACTTTGAGAAACTGCCGTGTGTTTTAGATCAAAATCCTATGACAACTCTTAAATACAGTCCAACTGAGGAAATATCTTTCTGTTTCCAAGTCAAGATTACCTTGTGTGTTAATAAAGGCTTGGATTCAAATTCATCATCAGAGGAAGAAGTAGAATACTCAGTAGCTTGTTTTCTTACAGGTAGGTGTTCACATCCTAAAATGCAGGAACAAAATAGACAGTGAAGCAAAAAATACTGTTCTTTAACTTACACAGACACTTTGCACCTGCCCCGAGTTCTAATCAGCAGCACCTAGAGCAATTTGGAAATTCAGTTGATGGCATTAATTAAATTTTTGATCCCTGTCAAAAACTCTGTCTGGCTGTATTTGATTTTTTTCAGGTATTACATACAAATAAATGAATTCCTTGGGCACCCTGCATGTAGCATGCTCTTCTGAATGCACTCAACATTCATTAAAATGTATATCTAAGTTTGCCATATTACCCAAATGGTTGTATAAGGCTCACTATACAGTGTAATTGAATGCAAAAAGTCTGAGCCAGCTCTTAAACAAATTACCCTTATGTGGCTTGTAGCATCTGGCACCCATTTTTACTACATGACATCTGCTCAGTGTAAAATAGTTGGCGTCAGAATGTCTGGTCATATAAAAAAATCACAAATGTAATCAGAAGCAAATGGACTAAGAGAACAAGGCTTTATCACACAGCCTCATGCAACATAAATATTTCATTAATTATGTCTAAACAAACGTCACTTATTTTTCTGCTTTAGGAATATTATCACATCATTGAACTGTTGATTAAAATGCCATAATAAGTCAGGAAAATCCATACATCACAACAATGTGCTCCATAAGGAAAACTCAAAGGCTGCCTTTGGAAGAAGCATGCTTTCAGAATTATAAATTAAATTACATTTAATTGCAGCAATTTTATCATGCCTGTTTTTCCAGCATCTTGTTTCAACTGGGTGTAAATATTTGAATTTCTTCTTAATTTGTCTAATTCATAGCTTCATTCTCTTCATTTCAGAAAACAAAACTGCTTTTGGAACATCTGTCTCTATGCTTCAACCTGCTACAGGGTTAACGATTAACAGCTGGGCAGCATCTTGGAAACGTACATTATTTAAAACTAACAGTGCCGTTTTTCTTTGTATCTGTGAGGTAACAGTTGGCTTTCTATGTGCAAGTTGTGTTCCGATTCTCCCAGTGTAAATGTTTCTTCTTTGCCTTGTCCTGGATCCCAGTCCTGAAGCAGGACTTCTGTCTGAAGTCCTAATTTAAAATCAGGATCCACGAAACACTTTCATGCCAGACAGTAAAGCAATAAAATCAAATCCAAGTATTTTGAGGCAGAAATTCTGATTTTTCTCAGCAATCTCAATTTTAGAAGCACCCAGTCTTAGTGCTCCATGAAGCTGCAAGCTCGGAGTGCCCGCGGAGCAGGCTCGGGTTCAACAGCCTTTCTGCAGGACAAGTCCTTGGGCAGCAGATGCCTGCAAGCAAAACCAGGGAGGTGCAGTAGCCCTCCAGGTGGGTGTCCAGCCTCCCAGGTGATTTCCCCGCCCAGGTGCGCCCAGGCTGCCACCCCACACCTCCCTCTCACCATGCCTCACAATTGCTGGGGTGGCACCAGTGCCACACACTGCCCCACGCTCTGCCGACAAGAGCACAAATCCAGCTGCACCCCACCTCTGCCCCCAGCAGGGACACTCAGCCGTAAAGTCCTTCCCAGTGCATGAGGTGGAGAAAGGCATGGAGAGTATCAGTCACTACTTGTTTTGAGGAGTAAACTCACCTGCCTTGCTTTTCCCTGTGCCACCAGAAGTTTGCAGTAACTGCCCTATGGTTACGCTGCTGGTGGAAATCAAATTCCTTAATATGCAAAGGGCAAAATTTACAGCCCAGCAGGGCTGGAAACACAAGCAATTACATGCTCCCTTTCTTCTCTCAGCTGTGGGAATAAGTGACTGCTCCCCCCTGTCCTCCTCTTTGAATGGTATCAATAATTTAAATAGCGCTACAAGGTCTAGAGGAAAAGCAAACTGCTGTAACACAAGGGCACCTGCCGCCTCCTCAGGGCTGCGACTCATGAGCTCTTTGCCTTTCTGTGACAGGGAGAGGGTCAATGACTTCCTCAAGGGCTTCCAAGGGCCATGTCATGAGCATGAGGAAGCCAACTGTCTGTGTGGAGAACAGATTCATAACATCCCCAGTCCTCCCAGTGACGATCTGCTATGGACAGCCAGGTATCTGCACCTTGCTTTCCAGAGAAAAGCCACTTCGATTGCACCGAAACAGCTCAGCCTCTCAAGGGACACGGTACCCAAAGCCCCGTGAGAGCAGGCACATGACTGCCATCAGCTACGTCCTTCTCTGCGTCCACCCGAGAGCCCTACAGGACAAAGGGGCACGTGAAGCCCCTCGGTGCTGAGGCAGCTGATGGATCTGCCTGTGCGTGTTGGCAGTCACAGTCTGTCACATTTACTGCACAGCCATGGCAGAACTGATGTTCTCTGCTGAAGTACTGTGGGTAACTGAAGCATGGGCTGCTCCAAGGAGTGCCTGGAAACACACAGTGAAGAGTGACAGAACTGGGATGAGAACAGACTTTTTTGGCTCCCAGACATGTGGTCCTGACACATTTCAGGGAAATAAAAACAGTAGGACAGTGCATTTCTTTCAACATTAAAAGGGAGGCCACACAGTGCTCTGCTCAGCTATTTTTCTTTGGCTACTTACTTGTAGGAGAGACCAGAAATATGCTCTAAAATGTACCCCAGATGCAAATTTCAGCTTCAAGACGACTATAACAAGCAGAGTGAGAAATTACCTCACTGAATGAACTTGCTTTATGTAGAGCTAGAGAAAAATACCACATTTATGCTATTTTGGGAAAAAAAACCCACAAACTACTTTTCTATATTACAGCATCTATACGTTATACTATAGATGACTAAGCATTAATCTTTCCCATCTCCAGAGGGGTGGGATAGGCAGAATTTAGCTGCCAGCTGTGAGGATTTGCACAAGGAGTTCACACATAAAAATGTTCAACTCAGAGACTCGCTGGGTCATTTTAATCTGAAATTTAGCAATACTGAAATTAGATAATAATAATTTGTCTACTCCAAATACATCAAGCCTTAAAGCTCAATAGCTACAGAAAAAAATCTAAAAACATATGTTTTTTCCAAACCTTAACTATTCTAGACTTAGGCTTTCTCTTTCTAGCCATCTCATTCCTTCAAAATGGGAGTTACTTATTACTTATTTCTTAAGTACTCTATCATCTTCCTAACTTCCAAATTAACACGTTATACTAGAGCTTTTTCTTCCCAGCTAAAATGACTCTGGATTACCAGGAACGGTCAGCCATAGTTTTAGTTCTTAATTATAAAGGGGAAAGGAACAAAGATTTCTGAAATTTTATTAATCTATTCTTGACTCCTACCTCACAGTAGCTACTAGGAGTTTGGTCAAAAGACCTTTACAGCATGCCTGATTTACAGCTGTCAAATCACAGGACGACGAGTATTAACTGTTACAGAATCTGACAGTGTCATGGAATACACTTCAAAGTACGAAGCTGGCCTCCAACTCTTGATTTTGGGACTTGGTATACTTGTATGTGCATGTCATAAGAGAAGAAAAATTAAATCCATAAAATTAAAATTCCATTGAAAATTAAGTTGAATGGCATCAGCGGTAAAACCCCCATGGTATGCAGAGGGATGAACTGGACCAAAGTCCAGGGCTTTGAGAACCCCTCCCTTAACATACACACCTAAGGTACTGGTTTTCCTAGGAGACTCGAGGTCCTTTGGACAAAGAGGGAGATGTCACATGAAAACGTTGAGAAGGAGAAACCTTCTGTTAGACCCAGAACAGCTCCTCGTTGTCCTGGAGATTTACAGGGACAACCACCACTGCCGTCACTCTGCGTGTCACAGCTTACCTCCCTCTCCTGGGGTGGTTCTGTGTCACAGCAATGACTGCAGTCTAAACAGAAAGTCTTGGAGCAGGAACTGGTTTTATAACACAGTGTTGTATTCATCTGTTGGCTTCCTCTGCAAGTGTCCAGGATTGCATTCTTTCATAAAGTCATTGGAGTTAATCCTGACCACTGTAAGTGCTTCAGTGTTTTACAAAAGAGAGAGGCCAAGCTACACATCTCTCTTGGGGCACTGCTGTCTCAAAGCAGAGGGGATGTGACCTGAGGTAGGGCACAAGGAAGGCTAGGAGAACTCAAGAATGGGGTTTGACTATTTGGCTTCACGTGTCTGCTTCTCCACAGATTTCTCGTGTGATCTTAGGGAAGGTGTAACTGCAGACATAAGTTCGAGTGACAGGCAATCTGCTGCTAAGTAATTAAGGTCTCTGCTTCCTCATGCTGAGCTTCAGCTGGTGGCTGAACACTTGGCAGGAGATGACAGAAAGGGCAGAACACAGTTTTTAGTTTGGACAGACACCTGGGTCTGAAATGCAGAAGCCATCAGCATAGGGAAGACATCTGGACGTGTACTTGCTGATGAAGTAACTAAGATAAGGTATAGGGACAGATGAACAAGGTAACATAGAAGTGTATGTGCAGGGTGAGACTGAAGGTCCTCCCAGTCTGTCTCCACCAGTGGATGTCTAAAGGAATGCTATAGGTACTGGACAGTCTTGTTTGACTCCTCCCCTTGAGACTCGTGCAGCCTCCAAGCATTTTTCAGTTCAGGAACTTTCTAAACTGAAAGTGGTTTCTAAGCATGTGGTACTCCTCAGTGGACCTCTCTTCAGTGAGCTTGCCCAGGCCCATCCCAAGCCCATGGGCTGCTATCATCCAGCTCACTCTCTGGCTGCACAGCCCACTGTGGGAGAAAACGCCAGCGTAATGCAAGACCAAGCATACTTGCACAGACCAGGTCTGTCAGGCCCCAAATAGGCCTACTGCAAAGAGCCAGGAGCAGTAGGAGAAACAGCCTCATTAAACTGGCTTCTACAAGGTGCTGGGTGTTTGGGTTTTTTCTTTAAAGAAAAGAAATTATCTGAAATTCATGGTAAATTTTAAGAGAGAAAAATAATTACACGTAATGTGGGCTAAAGCTAAAGCTCGTCATCAGTTCATGACTGCAGTTTGCCAAGCCTGGGCCTCAGACAAGTGCCAGTATGAGACAGAAATGCCATTTTAGAGAGCCAAGCAGGACTTGGCTCTTTACCAGTTTGATTTACTCAAATATGAATGTTTTTAAAAGTTCAGGGAGCTGAAGTGTTGAAACGTTGAAGATGACAGATTCATGGGCAAATGGCTAGATCAAAGCTCCTTTTTTTTTTTTCTTCTAAACAGACTTTGCAATGCCTATATTCAATAATTATAATAATTTAATAATTCCTCTTTTGGCTTGCACAGCAGAGGAATGCAACACATATTAAACCAGCATGTTTTTCCAAAATATTTAAAACATAAATAAAATATAGCGTTATTCAAACCTGAGAACTTTTCCCATTTTAGTAACAACACAACATACCAATTACCGTAATACACTTAGTTAAGAGCAAGGGTGGTGACTAGGTATAGACTCTGTAAAGTCTCCCATTTAAGACCACAGCACGACAAGAGTGTCAACAGCAACTCTGTGGCTTCAGCGCAATCCTCAGCATCCTATGGCTCAGAGGGGATGCTTGGTTTTGTGAGTTGTTAGATAAAGGATGCTCCAAGAGTCCAATCCAAAAATTCAGAAATGAGAACAGGAGTTATTCTTGGTTTTAATGAGCTTCAGATCAAGTCTCTTATAAAATATGTATCTTCCTCACAGTATGCAGTAGCTCTGAAGCAGAATGGAGGCAAAAAGGATCTGGCAGCTCACTGGGAACATTTCAGTGACTCCACGTTTTACATACAGACTGTTGCAGTTCAGCAGATGCATACAGATGCAGTACAGCAGCAATTTTGAGGTTACAGTTTGGGTTGCAATTTAATAAAGAAACAAACGGGTATGTCAATAACATTCAATAGGTTATTTAGTTAAATAACTGTGACTTTCTGCAGTGGGGTAGTGGAAAGATGAATCACAAAGACAGACAGGTGGGTGCAGCTCTCATACCTCATATTTCATACCTGAAACTGCGCTGCACTTAATTCTTTCTGAGCCTATGCTCAGATTACTCAGATTGCTCTTTGACATCAATATTTCTCAGACTCATCTGCTATTTTAATCCTAACCTTGTTCTTGCAAGCAAACATGAAAAATGATGCCTTTTAATCATGCCCAAATAGACTCACAAATAGGTCAGAGTAGGTCAGTAAGGTGCTATCTCCTCTCAAATAAAATAACAGGGGGATCTTAATGACACCACAAGTTCCCAAAAGTATGTCTACAATTTGATCACCACAACAGTGGACAGAGCTGAAGGGACACCTGCTGAGAAGGCACACACACAAAGAAAAGCTTCTTGTTATTGCAACCATATTGCTTCAGTCTGTGAGCTCCTCATGGAAAGGGTAACAAATGTACTCCACACTGCACTGGAGTTTTCAGTGCTCATCCTTCCACTTGCCTGCTGTACTCCCCCTTCCACAGCACACTCAGTGTCACAGCAGCAGCTGCAGCTGCTCGGCACGGCGTCCCACTCTGCCACCTCACCAAGTACATTTTCCTGACCCAAACACATTTGAACAGCAGACCAAACCTGGGTCCAGTGAGCTGCACTTAGATTTCAAATCTGCTCTGCTCCTTTAAACCAGAAGCAACTCCTAAACCTTAACAAAAAAAAATATATTTAACAAATCTTCCTACGTAGAAAGTAACTATAAATTAAACATACTACAGGTAAGTGTTTGCATGATCACACACAGGTCTATCAAATGATCAGTGCTATCATTATTATTATTAATAATAATTTAATAATAATAAAAATAATTCTACTCAGGTCCTCACCTGTGGAAAGATAACATAGCCTGTCTTCTGGAGAACGGTCCTCCATGAAAGGCAGAGATGACACAAAGGAATTCCCTTCTCTGTCATGAGCTTTACTTCTCAGTCTATCAAAGAGTGACCCGAGACTACCATTCTGTGCAGAGTCATCCAGACTGTCATTGGAGGTGTTCTTGGGCTCCGATGATGAAAGAAGGGGGTACTTTTCATTACAGATAAACACATCATCCATGGGAGCCTCTGGAGGAGTCTCTCTGAAGGTAAACTTTTCTAGGAGTCCTGGGACATCCTCCATCCTAGCACAAGATGATTTCTGAGGTGTACTGGTTGATTTGGAAAGCCTGGTGTGAGGACTGTAGACTGGGAAGGATACGTCTTCACTGTAATCCCTTAGAGATCTCTCTTCAGAGCTGACAGAAGAATTGTTTGGGTTTGAGACAGGGCTCCCATGTCCTAAATACTCTCCTGCCCACTCCCCTGCTTGAAGCTCCTGTGGCTCAGCGTTATTGGCTGTATTATTGTTGCCATTCCTTTGGCTTAGGGAATAGCCAGGAGTACTGGAGAAGCTGAAGAAAGCTTTTTCTGAAGGGGCTTTGCCTTTGCTGTCTGAGTCCTGCTTTAGTCCTTCTGGAGATGAAATTAGAGGCTCCCAAATGGACCTTTTGATAGCACTGGCTATGAGCCTCAGTGGTGATTTTGGCTGGCCAGCTGTGTGCTCCCTGGCAGCTGCATCTAGACTCCTTAAAGCATCTTTTCTGTCAACTGGTAAAGTTGGTGGAGCATCATCTGCAAATAAGAGAGGCACAGGACAATCAGATACTTCAAACACATCTTTTGTCCCATCAGCAACCTTCTCTGAAGTCCACAGTGCTCCTTTGTCTTGATACCCTGGACTGGTTCCACCTAAGTCCTTCCCGTTTGAATTGTGTGACAAGGGTCGCTGTTGAGTACAAAGAAACAGTCTTTTTTTTGCCTCCTTTGATTCTCGCTCAGGCTTTTCTTCGGGCTGCCTTGTATTTCTGCCTTCTTTCTCTTTCAAATCCAGAGATGGCAGCACTTTTGTCTTCTTGTTAAAAACTTCTTGTTCAGAGGTATATTTCTGGGTTTTTTCCTTCCAGCCCTGGGCTGTGTATGTCCCAGTGTCACTATCTGTATCTTCAGGGTCAGAAAAATCAGCAGCCACTGTCCCATTCCCAGGAGGGGTCCGTGAAAAAGCTCTGGTGCTGCTCTGCAAAGGACAATGGGGTACATAGAGACGCAAGTCTTCAGGCATCTCTCTGACTCTTTCTTTTCTTTGAAACACTGGGCTGTAGGGTTTGGAATGTCCTCTTGTAACTTCAGGTGAATTCTTGTAAGAAGCCAACTGTGAAGTGCATGAAAAAAGATTTTGGGGTAGAAAAATACAGTTGAGTACATCTTTTATTTCATATGATATTTGAATCATGACATAATACTAATAAACATAATAATTAATTTATATACACATATATATGTAGATGATAATACAATAAGCAGCAAAGCTTTTCTCCCTAAAGGGCTAGTATTTCTCCAGGAGTGGGCATCTAATATGACTGGAAATTTTAAGTCTAAAAATAATGTTATTCATGCTAAAAATCTGTCGTATCTTTATGAATTGCCATTAATATTTTCCTCAGAAAGAAACAGTGCTATGTACAGGAAAATGGACAAGAGTAGATATGCTCTGTTCTCCCATGTGCATCCCAGTTTCATCACCTTAGAGTTTCCAGCAAGCACAAGAGACCGTCATCCATCCGCTCCAGCTGCTTTTATAATATTGCATGCTTACATAGCACAGGTAGGGATGAATGAAGTAACACAGAAAAGAGTGTAAAATGCAAGGTGGTAGTTTTCAACAATTCAATTAGTTCTCTTTTATAATTATTTTCCTTTGGTAAATATTTAAATTCATTACTCTAGCCACTGAAATTTTCTGCTGGAGATAGTACCAAGGATAAATGCCCACATTATTTAGCCAGCAGACCAAAACTAGAGGGGTGGTTTTGTTCCTAAAAGAGAGGCATTTTATTCTCAACACTGTGTGATAATGAATGGTGTGAAGATTCAATGCCTGTTTCCACTTATGTGCCAGATTCCCAAATTCACAAGGGTGAAGCCATTAATCTGTCTGACTTCTTGTTTCCCAGAAGCATCAGAAGTAAGGCAATGATTACACCCTGTTTCACAGTTGTATTTGATGACTAAAATTAATATTGGCCAGTATCTCAGATAGAAAAACATGAGAAACACCAATAAACAAATAAACACCCTCTTATTCCTCTCTCTTTAGAGTAAGGAAAAGGCTGCTAAGCACTGCTTATAGAGTGGGAGCTGCATGGAGTCACCTCTCCTGGTGCGTGGCGTGGCCAGGCAGCATTGTGCAGCTCGGCTCCCCTGGGACGTTCCCTTCCTGGCCCTATTGTCCTGGACTGGATCTCAGCCAACACCGTGGACATGGAAGTCTCGACACAGACCCCGAGGTCAAGCAATTTTACTCATGTGTAACCCAAGGGTGAGGACAATGGGCTAGGACACGGAGGACGTGGGCTGTTCCCCACTCCGCCCAACTCCGAATGCAGGGGACGCGCTGCCCTTTGCTTGCACGGTCGGTCATGACTCCTGCTGCAGCACTGCACTTACGGCAAGCCCACCCTTCCTCAGCCTTAAGAAAAGTAAAATTTTTTAAAAATACAATGGAAATACTAGGTCCTGAAGGAAACTGAAGATGATCCTGAGCTGTGGGAAGCGTGGAGCCAAGGGCCTGCTGCAAATTAAGAAGTCTTATGCCCACCGGATGCAAGGGGTAAACATTAAACATGGGCACACCTATGTCTAAGGGCTGTAATGGCCTAAAAAAATCCCCCAGTCTCCTACGCCAGGTTTCCTATGGCTGGCACCACGCGAGCCCTTACCTCAGCTCCCACATTTCCTCCCCAAGGCTGGTGTTGGCCCTTGCCTTTCGCCCAGTGATGCACAGCGATCAAGTGGCTTTTAAGCCACTCAGATGTGATACCCTCTCACCCCACCACTGCTGGCACATGGCCCTTTCCAGCATGTTACACATTTCCATCCAGCCCTATAAGCACATGGGCAGACCAAAAGCCAGCTCAGGAGCACCAGGGGGCAGAGGTTTGGGAGATTTCCTCTCCTTTGGGCAGAAACTGTGGCACAAAGGAAATTCCAGTGGCAGCTAAGCCCCGTGATGCAAGGGAAGGGCAGGGTGGTGGTGCCTACATGTTGTCTGATGCCACAGATTAGTGCCTAACTCTCAGCGAGATCAAGGTCTGAGTCCCACAGTGAATGTGACTTAGCCATGTGATTTGGGAATGGTTATATCAATCAGAGCATCAAAGTCTCTATCCTCCATTTGAAGAACTCCAACTTTAGTGGTTACTGTGAGGATCAAAACTATTTGAAAGAGCAGGGGGTGCTCAGACAGCCTGCCAAGAGCAGACATGCCCCAGCAGCGGTGCCACTCATTTTGCTCTGCACATTCTCCTTCGTACCTGTGTTTGGGACTGATCCTCTCCAGGACCACTCTGACAGCTGGCTGAGCTCTCCTTCCAGTGTAACCCGGGTTTCTTGCCGGACAGCAGAGGGAAGCCTGCCAAAGACACAAATTTTACCATCACATTGGTATTATTTTTGTCTTAAATAACGTTTGCAATTAAAGAATAAGAGTAGAAAGTTAAACAGTCATCTGGATACAGCTGTATCTGAAGAGCTGACCAACAGCAATGAAGTTTATGGACTCACTCATATGTGTGTGCACACTGTGCCAAACACGTGTTGACATTTTCAGCGGTGGACCTGAACTGCTTTCACTTTTTGGCTGGACGTAGTGAAACAGCTTGTGAGTTCCAGGAAACCGTCTGGAAAACCAGCCCTCTTTAGAGGGCTTTCAGGCCTTAAAAGCAGAGGCAGTCAAAACAACCAGCGACTTCTGAAACTTTGGGTAGTTCCGAGAAATGAAAAAATGGGATGACCTCTGAGAGGGCTATCTGTCAGAACAGGAAAGAAAAAGGCAATGCAACCACCTGCAGGCAGTAAGGACAGAAATAATCCTGCTGTCTCCCAAGCCAGGCCAACAGGCAGTACACCGGGGGCTCTCCTAGGATCAGGCAAGGTAACTAATTGCAAGAGGCCTTGAACCAAAACTAGCACAGACAGACACAGACCTGCTGGAAGAAAAAATAGGGAGGTAACTTGCACCTGAAGGGAGTCAGGAGAGCTCTCTAATATTTGTGCCTGTGGGAATTTTACATATTAAATTATATTTGAACCAAACACAAGTATTGCTGAGCCAAGATATTACTGTGTCAAGCTATAGCATGACAAGTATATTTATAGCTGAATTATTAACTCTCAAACCCAATTATTAGTTCTGAAACCCACAAAGGTTCCCAAAGCAAACTTTGGTTCTTCTACATAGGAATTAAAAGCTGAGCAAGGACAAAAGCAACACACCAGAGTGAGAAGACAGTTCCTGCACATGGACTTCAGAAAAGGCAAGCCAGGGAGAGAGGCCAACTTTACTTTCCTCTCAGTGTCTCACCTATTCCTTCCCAATCTTGATGCAATTTGATACATTCAGTCAGGAATGGAGGGAAACGATGCACTGGAGTTCGTTAAGAACTCCCGCAGTGACTAGCAACCAGGGGCTGACCTTTACATTCTGTAAAGTGAATTGAGCCATGAGAAAACATGAGAATCCAGAACTAGGATTAAAAAAAAAATCCCACCATCACCTGCATAAGTGAGCCGGGGAAGGGATTAGCCTGATCCACTAAAGTCCTGAGCCTCCTGGCATGGGCAAATGTCATGGCTCAGCACCCTGAGGGGAAATGCAGCCTCTGCTACAGCCACAACAGTGCTGAAGGCACAAACCCCACCACCAGAGTCCACAGGGCAACAGCACGTGCCCACGAGGAGAACTACCTCCCACTATGGCTCTCGTGGGCCTGCATTAGCTCACAGGGACAGGGCCTGCACACACAAGAACGTTGCTTCATGCAAAGCCACAGCTTGCCATCTTTCACAGAGATAATGGATTTATTCCCACCAAGATGCTGAACTCATATTTGCAGCTTCACATTCAAAATTGGATTTAAAAGAAAAAAAAAGTTCCCTAGGGCCCTATCATGATCTGCTTGGCCCAAAAGCTACTCCAAGTGACCAAGATAAATTAAGAGCACGGTGTTCCCTGTGGCTGTGCAACGGGGATTAAAGATTTTGAAAGGTAATATCCTGCTCTGAGCCCTTCAGCCAGGGTAACCATGACACTGATTTCCTTTCCTTGGCCATGTACCTCATGCTGTTTATGAAACATATGTGTTTTGGGAAATAAGTCTGAAAAGGAGACAGATTTTTCTTTCATGTGACTGATGATCATATGCATTCTTGTAACTAAATATTAAGTGGCTTAAATATAGAAACTAAGACTTACAGTGCTCCTCTAGAGAGTAAAAATTGCCTTTATTCTGTTCCCAGTATATACTGAATGTGCTTTACACCTCGTTTTAACAGCATACTTGAGGTTCAGACAAAATCATGCAGTTCATCCCTTTCCTCTCAAAGGCTTTTAGCTCCCTCTAGAGCCCTTCGGAGGCCCACAGAACATTTTAATAAAATGATGGGAAAATTACTTGGCAAACGATGCATTTGCTGAGAACAAGCTGAAAATTAGTGGAAATTAAG
Organism: Athene cunicularia; assembly: GCF_003259725.1. Classification (NCBI taxonomy): domain Eukaryota; kingdom Metazoa; phylum Chordata; class Aves; order Strigiformes; family Strigidae; genus Athene; species Athene cunicularia. The sequence continues at coordinate 1,417,607 of NW_020799103.1, read as the reverse complement.
AGTGACCCCTGATCTTTTCCTTCCTCTCTGTCTTTCTTTTTTTCTTCTCATATCTGGAATAAGCATAATTTTTGTTTGATCTTTTAAAAACTGAGATCAATAAAGCCAAGATTTTAAATCCAAACCTTTGGTGAAGCCTACACCTGCTTAAAGCCAATCCTCAAATGCTGTACAGCGCTCAGACATCTCTGAGGCTGACAACAGATGCCACAAGACTGAGGGCCCCCTGCTCTGCTTCCCCATGCTGGGCATGGGACGCCCCTTGCCTGGGTGGGCCACCCCGACCCCGCGCCGCTCTCCAGGGAGGCCCCGCAGAGCGTGGTGAGCCCCGCGCACCGGGACATCTGGTGAATCCCGGGGTTCTCAGCCCCATCACGGCTGCCACAGCGGCCTCTCTGGGGACAGCACGGCACAGGGGCTGGTTTGCTGAAGTCAAGCTTGGTGGGAGCATCCTCTCCGGACCATGGAATAGCCCCATGCATGCTCTACTGAGATTTCCTGAGTTATCCCAGGCGTGTTGCACCAGGGGCCTCCAGAGGACTGCGGGGTCAGCAGTGACAGGGCTCACACATACCTGCTCGCTCAGAGGCGAGCCCTGTGCCAGTGCTGGGGAGGAGAGATGCAGCTTGTCTCCTCTTTCGAGATGTAAAAATTCATCTCACAATGAGTACTTGCAAGTAATCATGAAGTACATGGTGCATTCAAACCAAGCAAGCCAAGATGCCTCTTATTTGAATGCTGGTCCCATAATAGACACAGGGATCCTACTTGTTTCAGAAACCTTACTTTCTCTGAAGGCAAGTGGGACTCTGAGCAGCAGCAGCAATCCCCCTTGTCGCAGAGGGCAGCTGAGGGCAGGGCTAAAGAGCAGCTGTCACCACCATTCCCCAAAACCCGCTGTCTCCATGCCCAGAAACTGCGGCACTTGGTCACATGCACAAATCCCTTCTTTCCACTGCTGTACATTCATGTTTTATACTTCAAGCTGTCAACACCTCAGTCTAACAGATACGACCGCGTTTCGAACCAAGTTTTGAGAGGGTCTGGGATGCTGCTAAGCTTACCCAGCTCCCATAATGGTATGATCAACCCTGGCAGGTACCTGCGAGTCCTTCGTGGGGACTGGGTAGGCACCGTGGGCCCTTGCAGAGGGGCTGTGCCGAGGCAGGTGGGAGGCCCTGTCACAAGCAGCAGAGGTGTGACCAAGGACAGCCGCCTTGCTCCAGGGCCACAGCCCAGGAGTATTACTTCGATGCAGTCTGAGCTCTGAGGGGTGACCGCACAGCGTTTCGGAAGTGACCTGAGCCCAGACCTGACTGCTATCAAAATCACTGCGTGCCTGTGCAGTGCCCATGGGCAGGGATGGGTCAGCTCAAAACAAGTCAAAGGGCTAACGAACAAGAACTAGTAACACTTATTTTCACCAGTTCACCTCTTGGGATGGTTGGTAGTACTTTCTCCCTTTCAGTAACTCAGAAGCATCACCTGTTTTTTTCCAAGAAAAAAGAGGTGATAGAGCACCTGTAGATGGGTGTAAATGGGAACCTCCAGGAGCATTTCTAGTAAGTGATACTCAAAATCTCAGACCCAGCATTGCACCTAATCCAAAGTACCCAGTGCAAGGCAGGGCTAGAGACAGGCTCTGGGATCAGGGTGCATTGTCTTGGCTCGAAAATTAGCATGGACACAACTTGACAGTGGGTGTAATAATGCAGGGTACAGTCATGCAAAAAGGGAATTTGATCTTTTCAGGACAAGAAAATGGAAAATAAATACTTGGTGTGTTTTAGATGTCAATTTTCCCAGCTGCTGATGCAAAAATACAAAACTTTTAAAGGAAAGAAGGAAAAACAGAAACTTACGAGACAAGAAAACAGGATACAGCATAAAGAGAAGATACAATTGCTTCTCAGGCTTTACTCACTTGCTTGGAGTTTTCTTCTCCAACTCTGATACTTATTTAACGCCGTGGAGTGAAAAGTATTGGCTCTCTGTAGCGCTGAACAGAAACCGAAAAGACACATGGTCAACTAACACAGCAAAAGCCAGAGTGCGAAAACAGAAAGGGGAAAGGAGGGAAAAAGAAAAAAAAAAAATCAAAAAACAGAAAAGAAAGAGAAATAAAGCAGGCGGGGGGTGGTTTCCCAGCGGTGTCTCCGCGGCGGCGGCCGGGAGGGGGCAGCGCGCAGCCGGCCAGGAGGGGCCGCGGGGCCACGCTCCAAGGAAAAGCGCTTCCCTTCTCCTCACCCCAAAGCGACACTGAGCAGGAAGGCAGGCGGACAGACAGACAGACAGGCGTGGGGCAGGCTCAAGCCTGGAAAGCAGCCGGGTGAGGATGGGGAGCCGGGAGACAGGCTGCTCATGGAGATGAAGCTAACCTGCCTGGCGGGGTGGGCCAGAGGACACGAGCAGCCAGGGGCGGGCAGAGCATGAAACTGGGGAGGAAAAAGGCAAAAATCCTTCAGTGACTGCATGGGGTCACACACCGCTGGGCACCTTTTGGTGGTCGCCACTGTCTTTTTTTTGCCCTAAACAATGGCTTTGTATTCAAGAGTCAATTTAAATCGCTGTATGAAATCTCCTCTTTTCTGTCTGGATAAAAACGCATATATGGATGGGGGGAGGTGGGAGACGGGAAGAAATGAATGCTGATAGCCTTTTATTTTCTGCAAAACCATTTCTTTGGCTGCTTTTAGCACATCTTTTACTTTTGACCTTCAGCTTCAGAAACTAGTTTTCACGTGTAGTCAGACCGTTCCTAAATGTCTCCCCTCCCTTTCCTCCTTGTGCTTTCACTGGATACAAACATTTCAGGCAGCTGACAGAAGCACAACTGAACCAAGCAGAGTTCTCTAGTGCCTCCCCCCGTGCCCCTAGCTTAGGCTGCACTGCACATACCGCACGTCCAATCTTTCTGGCAGTGGGAAAGCACTCGGCCCACCCCTGCAAGTAAAGCACCTTTTACCCTGCACCATGGAAATGCATGCGACAGCACACCAAAGGCAGAAATCCCCCTAAAAAGACACCGTTAACGAGTACAACCTGGCCACATTGCAGGCAACAGCCCCCGCTTAGAAACCTCTGTCCCCAGCCCTCAGGAGAGGCTGCTGGAGCACCCCTGGGTCAGGACACTCTTACCATCGGCAACTTTGTATGTTTTGGGACTTTCCTCCGGCGCCACAGGGCTCCCAGCAAGTGATGGCCACCTCCGGACGGGGCTGGGGCAGGCGGGGGGCTCCACCAGCGAGGTCTGTCCTTCGCTCACCTCAGAGTTTGATGAGTTGCCATTAAAATCAAACTCCAGCTCAGAGCTATGGGGAAAAAAGGGTGAGATGGAAAGAAAGTGGGACATACCAGAAGACACACGTAACTCTGTTCCCCTTCATTCCCACTGGTGCAACAAGCACCAGTAGTGTCAGCCCTGACAGCCATGCAGGCTGCAGAGAAATAGATGATTTGCAGCCAGAACCAACATCCTTATTTTGCTTTTTTCATTGTTGCTATTACAGGACTGTAACTCGCTACACTGTTGATATCACTATTCCCATCAGATTTCTGCTGCCCAGATTCACACCCACAACCGCTACGTTCAGCGCCTGGAATCAAACTGGCATCAAGAGAGACTTGGGGCGAAACACCACGTTGATCACTCAGCAGGGAGGGCCCTTCTGCCTCTAAGGCTGTATCAAGATGAAGAAAGCAAGACACAAGGGTCAAAACTCTACACTTTTCACCATTTTCCCTACAGATTTTTGGAAATAAGAAGCATGCTCAGGGAATTCACAGGAGGCCAAATCCAGGGCAGGCCACACCAACCACAAGGCAGGCTTCACCTCAATTCATCCTGTTATTTCTGGACCTCGCCTCATCTCCCATCTGGGACCTGGAAGCAGCTCCCCTCTCTGGGCAGCAGTGGTTGCTGAGCGCTGAGCCCTTGGCAAGCAGCCGGGAGGCAGAGCCCCTCCTGCACCCCAGGTGCCTCCAAACAGGCATTGCTGGCAGAAGGTAAAGGCAAGGAGGGTGAGGAAATGCTGAGGGGCAGGAGGCTCTCCTAGCCTTCAGCAGTTTGGGGGAACCCATGCTGGAAATCACTCAGCATCAGCCATTTCAACCCTGAGGTGACGATGATCCATGGCTTGGATGAGAGCTCAGTAAAACTCAAGTATTTTGAGGCAAGGCTGAAGCAAGAAGTTGGAGGAACCTGTAAGCATCAGTCTAGGAAGGAGAAAACTCAGTGAAGCTATGTGAACAGCCTTCAAACGTGCAGAAGACACCTATAGGAAATAAGGAAATAAACTCTTTGGGAGCCACTGGGACACCCATTGATCAGCGAGTGCAACGAGGCACCTGAGCTGATCAGAGGCAGATTTCGGCATACCCTTCCTTAAAGGTAATTAAAAGTATGCCACACAAACACATGTGAATGCCACACACATCATGACCTTGCCTCTAGGCCGGAGAATGACTCTTTGAGGTGATTATTAGTCCTTTTTTCAATAATCATGGGATTTCTTTCATCTCTACAGAGCAGACTGTAGGGAGCAAGCACTTTCAGGACTTCTGATGTGACCGCATTCCCACTGCCATAAATAAGCGTGCCACCATCCCATTTGGCCTGTTTTTAATGCAAACAATACTGCTAACCTAATTAATAGATTTACTGTGATTAATAGCTCTACCTTAAAAAAGGAGGAGCTGATGCCATGAGTAGTCCTGTTGGTGTGGCAGGAGAAAGCTGTTTCATGTTATATAGTGCTGCCTTGTAGAAAGTAAAAATTTACTGTAACAGCCCAAGGCACAACCCAGGAGGCAGGAGGAAGAAGAGCTAAAGGAAAGGCTGCAGACAGTATAAAGCCAGAGTAAATGCTATGAGGGTATGCCTGCCAGTCCTGCACCCCTGCTTCTCTCAAATCGAGCCAGCAGTGCCGGGAGGCCAGGGTCAGCAAGGCAGCAAGGATAGAGCACAGTTCCAGGTGTGTTGCTCTCTATGTAGGCTGAATCAGAGTGGCCTTAAATTTCACCACTAACACATACTTTTTAGGTGTCTTTCAAGCTGTGTCAAGCATACAGATATATATAAAAAATATAAATACATTAAGTCTTTGATAGCTGAGATGCTGTGTGGATGGGGAGATACCACACTGAGATTGGGCAGAGTGCCACTCAAAAGAAAAAGAGAAAGACATGCCATTAACATTGATTGATATATTTCTGTTTTAAAGAGGCAAAATGTTTATTTTCCTTGGCTGGCAAGGATGTAACTGCTATAGTATGAAGCTTGTCCTATGATCTCTGCTTGATAGGTGGTCATTATTCACAAGTACCTAAAGCCTGAACTGCGAAGCTGTGCCATTGTGCTGGTTGGTTTCCCCATCCCAGTGAGTCCCCCCAGTCACCTCAGTAGTGCTATTTGCCACTTGCTGTTTCTCTCAGCCCCCCTTTTTAGGCAGGAGGTGCCCTGCCAGAGCAGTGTGGCTGAAGGGTGTCCGAGCAGCCACAGCAGCGGGAGGCTCACCTCGGAGCTGCTGGCACCAGCCACGCCAGTGACAGATGTGGCATCACCCCTTGTGCCACATCCCGCTGGCGGGGAGGCAGGGCCTCGGGGAGCCAGGGAAGGGACCTGCTCCCTCAGATCAGAGGGGTCAGTCAGCTCTTGTTGCTGCCCAGGCGCCACGGGGCCACCACGTGCCAGAGGCTATTAGCAAGGGATACAAGCACATGCTCCGCAGGGGGGGTCTGTTGAACAGGTAGGCAACCCTTCCCCGAGCTCTCCATTCCCTGTGGGAGAACCACCCCAGAGAGGTTCATCCTTGTCAGGAAGAGCACCCAGACCCATGTGGCAGAGCATGAACACCATTTAAAACCACCACAGGGAATAGCAGAAAGCTGCATTTCTAAAAGCGTTGCTCTCCACAATCTACACGCAGCACCACAAGTAGGTTTTTAAAAGATGTCAAGGATCTGAATGAGCTTCCTTACAGAGCAACAGTTGGCTTTGGGTTTGCCTTTTTTTTTTCCTCCTTCCCTCTCTTGTTTTTTAGTTCTCAATAAGGAAAACCACTTTACTCAGAAGATACCAATCTAATCTTTAGATGGAATGAACTCCCACAGAATCCTGCCCAGAAAGCCAATATATTCTAATTTGTACACAGAAATTGGGCTTCCTTTGACAGGTCCCCAAGGATCATAAAATTTCAGATTTCTTAGGGGTGGGCAGGTCCTCAAAGGCCCTGGGAGAGGCCTGGGGTGCAGAGCTGCAGGATGATGCCCAAGGTGGGAGGTGGCCATGTCACAGGATGCACCACAACACACCCACTGCCCTAATCCCTGAACCAACATTTTTTGGTACGCAGAGAGCTGAACCTGGGCTGATCAGGGCAATGTTTTTCTCTCTGATTCAGGCCTCTGTGTGGGATGCAAATGTTTGAAGATTTCCTGCAAAGTGAGTCATGTGTCTGGGGGATTTACGGCTGTGGTAAAGAACAATTGTTATTCTGAGCGGTTTGTCTTTCCCCCCCCAGCTGTAAGTACATTCAGTACTGTATTTTGTTATATTCTTCCTTAGAGTTATAGAGAAAACCAAGCTGCTCTTACGGGCCTTTTTTATGGGCTTAACTTGTATTTTCAAGTACCTGCTTGCATCACTGGTGACCATGACTCGGACAGCGAGAAGGTTGTGCTCGGTCATCTCCTCCTCGGGGATGACCCTCACGGTGGCCCACTCGGGGGAAGGGGGTGAGAACCAGCTCTCCATGTTGTGGCACTCAGGGATGCCCTTCGCCTTCTTCGGGGAGATGGGCTCGTCGGCCGCAGGCAGGCAGTGGTCTGGGAAAGCACAAAGGTGATAGCAGGGTGTTAGGGGAGGACCTTTAGCCTTTTATTGCAAGTTTAGGTCAATTTAGGACAGTGGGAGTGAGCAAAGTAGACACAGGCTTTTCAGGTTATTTTTGAGCGTGTGCAGCAAATACAGACAAGCAGCAGCATCACAGCAGTTAACCAGCACCATCCCTAAACATTGCCTTCAACCAGGAGGAATAAAGAATTAAGCCAAGTTTCCCTCACTCACCCCAGGTAATGCAGACAGAGCTAAAGCCAGGAGATCATCTCTCCCTGTGAAAACCTTAATTTCTGAGCAACATCCTCTATCCCTAACCTCCCGCACAAGCCAATACAAATGTATCAGCTGCACAAGTTCCCTGGACTCAATGCAGAGGAGACAAATGACAAGCTCCAGGAGAGTGGTTTTGCTCAATTCACCTCCCACATTTAAATCAATACTGTTGCTTCTAATTTACACCTGTATAAATGGAAAAAAAATCAGACCTGGGATATGGCTTATCTTCTCATCTATTAGAGCAAACTATTAGTAAACATCAATTAAACTCCTCATTTATTGCAGGAGCTCCCGTCCTCCACCTTGCAAGGGTTTCTAACTTGAATGCCAAGTGCTTGCATGACTTGAACATGGAAAACCAATATGTCGAGAACAGGAGGATTATATATACACCACAGAGCCCGAGCGCTGGCCCACGGGACCCTCCGAGCAGCAATTCCCTGCCCGCAGCCCCTGCATCTGTCCCTGGGCCATGGCATAGTCCTGACTTCTTTGGCCCAGCCGGGCCACCAACCCCAAGGCACTCCTGGGCAGCGCAGAGTAAACCCAGCGGTGTTCAGGTGGTAGCGTGGAAGTCCACAGGTGAGCAGGGCACAGCTGCCCTCCCTCACGCAGGGGCACGGCTCCCTCTCCCCCAGAGCTGGGATGAGCCCTGACATGCCATTTCTACTCTCCAGAAGCAAAGCAATCTTGTGAACAAATTCGTAAAACCAAAGTCCTTCAACTCAACTGCCTCCATAAAAGACACTGCATTTTGTATGAGAATCGGAACAAGCAGAACCAAGCAAGAGTTTGCCAGCTCTGTCTGTAAACTCTGTACCCATGCTGTCAATAAGCACTGCCCGAGCTCACTGCAAGCGGCTGTTACAGAAAGTCAGTTTTGCTATTTGCTTGCATGCTCAGTGCATATTCCCTTCCCATCCCATGCATTAATGTTTTCCCTGCCACGCTAACAGGAAAGAGGAGAAAACATGTTTATGACTAACAGACACACAGCTGGAGAGCATCGAAACCCACAGACAGACAGACTACCTAAAACTATTCCCGGCGTGGTTCCTGAATGTGAACAGACTTCCAGTCAGCAAGTCCCTCTGCAACAGCCTGTTACACATCCAGTTTTCAGTCATTAGAGACACAAGAGTCAGAGCTGGTGAAGGACCTCAGGATGTCATCCAGGCCACCGGATGACAGCGATGGATGGCACTGTCACCTCTCTCTTCAGTTACGTTGCTGTGCTTTTTTCTTTTTATTTTTTATTTTCCTTCCGTGTTTTTTTTTTTTTATTCATGATATCTCCCTTTCTTGAGTTTTACACAGATGCTAATCCTCTCAGGAATCTGTTAGACAGCTGAATCCTTTCTGAGCAAGATAAGTTCGCATTCACAGCAATCAGGTTTAAAATCAGAATCCTACATTATCATCCACCTCGACCTAATGAAAGATGTCCCTGCCAATGGCAGGGAGGTTGAACTAGCTCTTTAAAGGTCCCTTCCAACCCAAACCTCTCTAGGATTAGAAAGCAAACCCACTCTTTACTAACATATTTAATCAATATTTGTATTGTGACATATACAGTTGAATAAACTACATTGCACTCGACTCTAAGAGCAGAAACTGGGCTGCCTTGGTGTTTCGGTGCATGGGATGCCCATGTGTGAACAGAAAATCAAATACTGAGTTATACATTCTGCAGGACATTTGAAAAGATTAAAGTTAGCACTGCTGTTTCTCATCAAAAGGCTGCACCCTTTTTCGTTACAGGCTCAAGCAAAAAGCAAAGATGTCCCAGACGCCTGTGTCAGGGTTTTTCGTCGGCTCCGATGATGTTACACAATTTGACTGGTCTCCCCTAAAAAGCAGCCCTTCCTGCAGCGCCAGCCTGAACCCCCAACCCCACAGGCAGGTGCTGCAGGGTGAAACGCAGCCCGGGAGACCACTTCAGGCTCCTGCAAGAGATTTCAGTCCCTGAGAACAAAAGGGGTATGGACTGAGTACAGAGAGCAGGGACAAGCTGCTGCTGGATTTATGTAAACACTGTGGAGGAAGAGCGTGGCCAACTCAAACAAAAGCCTGGAGGCTCCACAGGTCTGGAGTCTGCCTGGCAATTATTACCTGCCTCTCCACAGCAATGCAAACAAATCCAACTGGCCATCAGCTGCGACTCTGCCGCTGGCCATCGCTGCCGTTAATTTTAAAGGAGTATCAAAAAGGAGAAATATGATCTGATATAAACAAGGAATTTAAAGAGAAACCTGGGACTTCTTTAAAGCTCTAATTTTACATAGAAAGATAAAAAAGGCTGTCTGAACTAATTCCTCCTGAATCAGCCCAAAGGCCTCAGCCTCCTTACACAAAGGTGAGGCATACATTCATGCTCCTGAACGTGGCTAAATAAGAAGCAGCCCTTGTACGTCTCCATTTCAACTGGGAGCCTCGGAATCCTGACCCACCCATCCTTGCAGCACCAGCAGTCATGTCCTCAGTGAGACATCAGCACAGCGATGCTGAGCAGGAGGACGCTGATTTTTTGGAAATCTGACTCTAGGGTGGAAACCAGGCTCTAAACTTCAGTGCCCTGACTCCCCATCCCACCACAGGTTGAGAGTTAAGTACCTCAGGCTGGCACCTCCAGTGACCATTGCAATTCACACCCCCAGCTGGCTGATAAACCGGCCCTCGCAGAGCAGGCAGACGGAGCCCCGCTGGAGGCTGAGCTCTGCTCAGGCAGGAGATAAACCCAAGCTGTTCGCCACTTATAGGCACATGCAGCTTCCCCCCCGCCAGCCCTGCTCTCTGCGTAAAGTCAAGCTCTTGCAGAAGGATTGAGGTGGACATTCAGTTCCTAAATCCAAGGTGGCAATTACCACGTAAGTCCCAAGATACCCAATTTTGCTAGTCCTTGGGTTCTTTCATAAGTTTGTGCGCCGGGCTGTACTTACTATGTTATCCTACTTCTTCACAATACACAAAAACAGCCTTAGTGCTCTCCCTAAAGGGGAAGGGGCATGTAGGTGGACTAAGCCATTTGTCTGGGATTACCCAGGCAGCCTGCGATGCTGCAGGCACTTCCATCACCTCCATGGCCAGCCAGAGTTCTCACTCTGCATCAGGTTTCCTCCTCAGGACGGGAGATTTTCTACTAGCAGCTAAGAGACTGAGTCAGAGGAATTGAACTTTGGAAGATAAACACACACAATGTTAAAGCTAAAGAGACATCCGGTCTGTGGGACAGAAAAGGGCACAGCCCTGTTTCTGCTGATGCAAACTGGTGCCATGCCACTGACCTCCATGGGACAGCACCGAACGTTATCAGAGAAGAACCCAGTCCTCAGGAAACAGTCACTCAAAATAGCATTTGCGTAAGATCTTACTTAATTTCCATCATGCTCACTTCAGATATCCTACTATCTGTGTCTCAGCATGCTAAAGACCTCCAGGAGTAAGTACGCCTGCTCTGGAGCACAGTTTGAACTGGAGTGCCTACTAATCCTTTGCCAAAACATTCAAATCATCTACCCGGCGGGGCACGGACAACACGGGAAGGCGTTAATCTTAGGTCGCAGTCAGTCGACCAGATCTGTCACACAAGTACGGCTGCAGACACAGGCAGCACAGCCACAAGTATCTTGCAGCACACTGCTGGCCAGTTGAAGTGGAAACGTCCTAACAACAACTTACTTGCATTTTTTTTTTAGGTGCTGAAGGTTCCTAAGCTAGTCAGTATGAGCGAGCCAAGAAGCTAAGGTGCTAATTTCCAAACCCTCCATGTCCCTTGGTGCTTTCCTGCGCAGGGGTGAGGGGAAGCGAGCAGGCAGGGCACCCCTCCTGGCTCTGCTCAGCAAGGAGCAGCAGCACCTCCACAGCCTACGCAACCTGGTGGCGTTTATGCTGTTTTATGGACTACACTCACAGAACTCTAACTTGTTGTCTCAAGGTCTGGTGGGATTAAGAAATTAAGTTTTCCATTCCTTAAATTGTTGTTAACCTCCTCCTTACTCCACTGTCATCCATAAAATGATCCTTCCTCATCCATCACGCTCTGCCCCAGTGCTTTGTTTTGCCCACACGATTGTCTTTTTCATTAATCTCCTGATTCTCCTCTCCTCTGCCAAGCACACTGTGTCTTGCCTAACTGATTTCCCCAGCAGCCCTTCCCAGGGTGATGTCCCTACTACCACCTGCCAGCCAGCAGGCTCCTGGGTGCTCCCTTCCCACCGCTTCCAGCTCCAAACCTCGACAGCCCTCACCCAGACACAGGCTGCTCTGTTTGAGCTGGGCAGTTTCTGGGGCTGGAGACATCTTGCTGGCTTTACCGGGCCTGAGGTGAGGGGCTTCGAGAGGCTCTGCTCATCAAAGCAACAAGAGCAGCTCTGTGCTACTGCAAAACCAGCCTCACGCTTCCTAAACCCCGTGACAAAACCATGGGGCCCAAATGGAGAGCGGAGCCAGGCTGGGCTGAAGCTCGCTGGCCAGTGGCTGCCCTGCACTGCGGGCACAGCACACGCAGGAGGAGGTGAGGCTGTTCTCACCCTCACTAGCCCAACAGCACTGCAAACACCGATGAAGGGCACGCTGCACCAGGGCATGGGCAACCTGTCTTTGAAGAACACACTGCCTACCCAGCCAAAGCCTGGAGCATGTTTATTTGTTTTAGTACCAGACTGCCAGCAGCATTTCCACACACAAACCCTACTGCTCATCTCTTCAGTGCAAGTGTCTCTCCTCAGTCAGAGGTCTCCTGATCAGAGTCCTTGACTGACTCGCACAGAGCAAATAATACGGCTTTAGGTTTTTTTGGTTTGGGAGAATCTCCCAATTCTGCTCTCTCCTCTATGTAAGGAGTGGAGCTTAGCTGCCTCCAGTTATTTAAATAGCAGCAGCACAGTCAGTGATTTCAAGAGAACAATCCAGTATTATTTTGACCTTCCCACTCAAACATGATGAAAAATTTGGATAAACAATTTCTCCCTTGTCTGTATTTCAAAACCCACCTCATCCTCACATGGGGAGAGAAATGACTGTTTTCCTTACAGGGCAAGGATTTAGCTAAGCCATGTGGTAACTGAGAAGTATTCCTAAAGCTTCCTCTGCAGGGCTCACATCTGGGGCAGCACTCCTCACCTGGAGGTCAGGGCTGTTCAAAACTTGTTCCAGTGTATGGGCTTGGCCAAAGAGCCCCTGCAGACCTCACAGACAGATGCAAACTTCTTTCCAGTAAAATACACTTCTATTCTGCAGTAAACATCACGCCAAGTTTTCCTCAATTCAGTATCGTGCCAGCTCACCCTTGCATTTGGGACAGCAATTTTTGTACCAATTCTCTAATGAGTCAGAGATGGAGCCAGCAAGGGACAAAGATGTTATAAGATCTTTGCAACACTAGGAAGGTTTACAAAACTTGGAGGTGGGCCTTACTGCAGCTGCACAGAGATGGCCACGAAGCGAAAATCCTCACTGTTCTCCCACAGCACCAATAATCCAAACACCACAGTCATTTACTCACTAAAGGTAAATTAGTGAGAACATTAGGTCAGCAAGACCATCTTCAGCCTGTTCGTGGCTTCTAGGGGGACTTGCAGGAACACTCCCACGAGACCCAGCAGAGACTGTGGCTGAGCATACTGGACCACTCAGAGAAGTTTGTGCCAAGGAGCAGAGAAGGCAGCGAAGTGACCCAAGCCTTTGGGAGGACACAGCAAGGTCATGAGGTGATGCGCTGGACTGCCAGGCTGCACCCAGAGCCCTAGTCCTTCAAAACCCCTTCACCCCACTTTAGGGGAGGACAGGCTGTAGGAAACTGCTCCCATCTCAGCACGGCCGCCAAGCAGGAGCTGGGCAGGGCTGGTACCTTGGCAGGGGCCTGTTTTCAAGCTGATGATCAAATCTTGGAAACAAACTTAGCTTGTTTATGGCTCAGCAAAGTAGCAGCCTTTAATTAGGAATATAATGATGGTATCTGGAGGTCACTGTATACATATACAAGTCCAGCAGCAGCACTCCTGCGGGAGTTTGAGACCTTTCCCTCCCTCTCTCAGGAGAGGCTGTCCCTGGAGGAGCCCTGCAGAAAGCACACAGGCTCAAGGCAGCTTCATGATAGCAAAAAGCATGCAAATTCAGTATGGTTCTGCTCACTGAAAGATCACTGCAACTGTCATTTTCTCAATGTCAGGCCTGTAAAATTCACATGCTTACAGAGTAACACCCAGTGATGATCCACCATAACCTAAAAAGCATTTTTGCCTCTTTGGGTTTTTTTAAACAACTTTGTGTACCAGTATCCTCAGTGGTCTGGACGCATTCCAGCATCCAAGGAGGTCCTGAGGCATCACTGCTCTCCTGGGAAGGCCAAGGGGGCCGCGGGGCAGTGACCGCGGGGGCAGAGCCCTGCAAGCGCCCCAAAGCCCAGAAACAGCTGGAGGCTCCCTGCATGTGGGATCGGGGATCTCAAGAGCTTCCGAAGTACCTCAGGCTCTCCTTCCTCCCTCAGGTACGAGGGCAAAGCTGACAGGCGAACGCAGCAGCGGAGAGATCCTTCTCGCCTGTGACGCGCCGCGAGAGACACGAGTGTGGCGGCTCGGGCCCAGCAGGACC
>NW_020799103.1:1319097-1403852 GCF_003259725.1 Athene cunicularia | reverse complement strand
CCCAGCAGGACCCGCGGCCATCTTGGCCCTGGCCCGCCCTCACCCTCGGCCCGGCCGGGGCAGGGAGACACAAACCCCGGGGCTGAGCTAAGGAAGAATTTAATACAACAGTGCCACACCGACAAACCAACAACAACGATAACGGTAATAACAACGAACAAGGGATTTACCAGAGGCTGTGAGGGCGCCGCCGCGGGGCCCTCAGGCCCTTCCCGCGCTCCGCGCCGGCCCTGGCGCCAGAACAGCCCGCCTCGAGGTCCCTCGCCGCGGGGAGCCTTAACCCCATCCTCGCCGAGCCAGCACAGTGCCCGACAAGGACATCCTACAGCCCTGGAAAGCCTGCCGTTAGTTTTGTCAGTCGTTTTCTCCCGTTTAAGACCAGGGCAGGTCTCCCCACGGCCACGAGGCCGCTGGGCCGGCTCTGCCCGGGCTGAGCAGGAGCAGCAGGGCTGGGGGGGTCGCAGCCTCCGGGAAGAGTCAAACCCTCCCCGCACCGCAGGGCAGCGCTGCCAGCCCCTGTGGGGACCCTGCAGGGGGCCCCGAGCTGCGCAGACCCAAACCCAGGGCTGATGCCGCTGCCGGGGGCGGCTGGGCCGCGCCAGCTCCGCTAGGCCGCTCTGCCAGGGAGCTCAGGCTCAGATTTTTAAAAGCTCAAATCTCAGAGCTGTTTACTGCCCCTCCGTGACTAACAAACTGCTAAACGCAGTCTATCAGCAGGCAAGCTCCCTCTGCTACCACGAAACAGATAAATGCATCATCACGTCCCTCCTCCTGGTCCGAGGCTTTGCCAACACACCGGCCCGATTTAACGAGGGAAAGGTGCTGAGTTACACGCCGGTGTCTCACACACGCTCTGCCAATTCAGCACTGCACAGAGAAGCACCGAAACCCATTTCCCTGTTATGCCATGCTTGGCAGTGCAATTGCAATGGGTTTTGCCTAGCTGATGGAAACACTGCAGTCCATGACAGTCCCTGGCACGGGTCCCCCTCTGAAACCCGCCCGGGAGCAGCGTGCCACCGCACACGTGGCAAAGGAGAGCCCCTTTCCAAAGGGGCTTAGCATCCACCCACCCAGGGCTTCGCAGATGGCTCTCAGCACCTTCTGTGATTACCATTTATAAGGCGCTGATCGCTCCAGCATCCGAGTGTCCCCACCTATAACGCTGGGGCCAACACACAGACATAAGCAGGAGATGCTATTCATATCGGTGACAAGGCAGCCTGACTTTCTGTATTGTCTGCTCACGCTCCCGAGTCATCTGCCAAACCAGTGTCAGGCAAATCACATTACTGTGAGATGACAAGGGCTCAGATCCAGCCAAATTTGGGTAGAGCCAAGCCCCTGCTGGGGCAGCTGAACCAGGTCAGGCATTCTCCCCCACCTCGGGCAGAGCACACACTGCCCACAACGGCACAAAGCCCGAACTCTGCCAAACAACGTCCCGCTCCCCACTGGGAGCACTGGGCCAAGCGCCTCGGACACCAGCTGGCTCAGGGCAGCTGTTTTATCAGCTTTGCTCAGGAGCGGCTGCTCGGTGCGTGCCTCTGTCTGCCTTGGACAAAAATGGTCAAAGATGCTCCACTGAAAAATCCCCAGCCAAGCCAGCTGTAGCAGCCTCCCCATCAACACCACCAGGCCACAGACAACCAGAAGCATTCACATTTATCATCCCTCCTCCTCTTTAGCTGGTTTTAAGTCATGAAAGGGGAATGAATTTTTAAGCAAGGTACAGCAAGAGCTCCCATAGTATTACTTGGCTTAGGTGAGTCAGACCAAATGGGAGCCCTGCACAAGCACAAAGGGGAAGTGAGCCTTGCTGAGCTAACTGAAGTATGAAAACTAACACGAACCCAGAGAACATCCCCAAAGGCAGATGAAAAACAGAAACAGAGCCAGGAAACAAGTTTTAAAATTGTATCAGCCTTTCTGCTTTGGGCCACAACAGCCTCAGTGTACTGGTGGTCAGGAAGAAAGTTTCTGCAGAGAAGCTGGTCCAGAAAACACCCCCGAGAGTGCCCTGTTCCATCTGGCTTGCGAGGCTCCTCACACCAAACACAAAGGCTGGTGGCTGAGCAGGTGGAGAACCCCCAGCTGGGCCCTCGAAGGGGTCAGAAATTATTCACATCTGCTGCTGGCAGTGAGAGGGGACCCTGTCCCAACTGCCCTGCCCTGAGGCCAGGCAGCACGGCACCCACCCCGCAGCTCAGGAAAAAGCAGACAAGAATGACAGATTTCTTACAGGCCTACCCATGTTGCGTGTCTGTGTGACAGCTCTGTTCAGCAGGAGGAAATCTGCTGGAATTCGGTGTAGCGACCTGCATTTGGGATGTGGTATTTTGGCACCTCTGACACACCACGTTTTTGTGAGTCTCTAACAGCTGTGAAGCAGGGACAATACTTACCCACAGCTGCCCCAACCATCCAGGACTGGCAAAGGGCTTTCAGATCCTCGGGTGAAAAGCACCACTGAAACTCCAGGTGCTGCTTTCGTCAGTGGGAGGCGGGTACCTGGGCACCCAGGATGGCACCTGGTTCACCTTCCCCACTGTGCAACTGGCCCAACACAACACAGCACCTCCCGTAAAGACCCCAGCCTAGCTCATGTCCTGCTTTTCAGCTGGTAATCCTGAGGTTCTTAGCCTGCCATTAAACTGTGTCACCCCATAACTCATTCACAGGATGAGTGGACTCTGCCTGGCCTTGTATGGAGCTGCTGACTAAGGCAATGACAGGAATGAACAATTTTAAAGTGGAGTTACTCATATATGTAGGCAGCTCTGATGGTGAAAGCAAACAACAGTTGGCATCAAAAACTGACATTAAGAAATTCAGTCAGCAGACCACAAATTGATTTGTAGCACACCCAGCACTCTTCACTGTCTCTCTGACTTCTTACTGTATAATAAAAAAAAAAATAAAAATTTGTGAGTCCTGCTTATAATACAGCAGTGCTTTAAGAAAGCTGTGGGGCAGAAGGAAGGTGTCTTCATACCAGCACTGTGGAATCACAGCTGAAGTGAGCCCAGGCAGCACAGGGATGAGATACAGAGCAGAAAGCACAGTCCCATGCACAGCTCACCAGGGACTGTGAGAGGGGATGGGGGAACTATGACACTGGCTTGGTTAGACCTTGTCTTGCAGCAACGCACTGGTTACCAGTCCACACTGGAGTGAAACCCAGGCTCAAACCTGTTACAGCTTCAGCCTGTGCCCCAGAGCCTGAGCCTGCAAACGTGTAAGGCTGTATGGCAGGACTGCCCGTGTTAGAGTTTGAAACTGAAGACATCCCATTAAGGTATTTCACAGACCTGCCTTAAGAGACTATATGGCTTCTAGCAGCATTCCCAAACTGATATCCTGTCCGAACTTTGAGGTTTCATCACACCTAAGAAACTGCCAGGCAGATTTCTGTCCTTGAAAATGGGATTCCTGTAAAAGAGACGATGTTTGACATCTCACAGTTTTCAGTTCTTGCCACCTTTCTCCTGGTTTTTCCTCAGGTCTCCTTCATACGTCTACAGAAGTCATTCCCACGGTATGGTAGCTAACAGGGCAAAGAATAAAGACAACCACTGCTCCCATTTCAGTGGGGTGGCACACAGCTCCCTGTGCAACAGGGCCTGTCGCCTGCCTGCCTTCCAACCACCAGCAGCAAATGCTTTCCTGCTGCCTCTTCTCCACCCATGGCCCAGCGACAGGCTCCACCACAGCCTCCTCCTGTCTCCACGGCAGGAGCCCGTCTTCTCCCACCTCCCCGTGGGCCCAGGCCAGCACCTACACAAGTTCTTCAGCAGCAAAACACTTTTCCAAAGCATCCACTACTTACACTTCTGAATTCAGGCACAAAATATAACCAGGGAATTTGAAGCTGGCAAAGCAAGACAGAGCCCAAGTACACGACTTCTGAATGCATCCAGGACGGTGCACATTAATGCTCTCATACAGCCTAAGCAAAAATTAATAAAGGAAAAAGCAACTCCCTGAAAACCTACTAGATATGCTGAATGTATATATTTATGGAAAATTGCTTCCCAAATGAAAACTGTTATTATAACACTATTTTGATCATTTTAGAGTAAATATATTTTTATCAGAGCAATCTGTGTTAGTCTGGTATATTAATGCATGTAATAATTGTGAATTCAGAGTGCAGCCACAACCGTTTCAGTCTCCAGAGTGATCAGCATCTGCTGAAATATTTTTGCACACAGACACAAAGCACCAAAAACCTTAAAACAAAGATGTGAATTAATACCTGCAGAATAAATGCTGAAAGAGCAAATTCAAGACTATAGTGACATGCAAATTTCTTCACGATTTCACATTTCAGAAGAACATTATCAGGAATTCCAGCCATTTCAAACAATTTTGGAGCCCACCACCTGATGAGATGAGATCAAAACCTCCCTTCTTTTTGTGTTAACACAGTTCCTGAAGAAAAGGAAAGAGACTTGGGGAAATATTTACATGACTAATATATATACTCACATCAAGCATTAATACATAATGTCTTCTGATCTTCAGCAACATGATCTTTCATGCACAAAAATCAAGTCATCTGCAAACATGTCATGCCTTCGAAAACACAGATATTAATGCAGAATTCAGTGCATTTCAGAACTCATTGTTTTGATTGGAATGTGAGGAATGAGTGGGCCAGAAATAAATTAGAGCCAATTATAGTAACTAATTGCCATAATGTTGTGGGAAAATGCAGACCATAGCCATTGCTCGCGGTTGGAATACATACAGAACCAACTTTCACTGGCATTTTATAGCTGTGGCAGTCTAGAAGAAACCAAGAGGAAGAGAAATGACTCTTTCTGGTAGACTTAATGAAAGGCTGACATTTGAATTTGAGTGATTTTAACAAGTTTTGTCTGTGTGCTTTTTTTTTTCCCCAAATCAAGCATGCTTAAAACCTGCAAGATCTTTTTATTATAAAGCATTAGCATAATTATAATAAAGGAAGGCTACCTTTACAGAATCCTGACACGTTTGCTTTTCATTAACAGACATCTAGGCAGGTAATTCTGCGTCGCTTTGAGAACAAAGGATTAGTCTGGCTTTTCAGAGAAGAACACCTGTGTACGTATTTCCAATCCAAACGACCCTAGTGACAACAGACAAGTTCAGAACCCATCTGAACCAGTATAAAGAGGAGGAAAGACAGAGAAGCTCCTGAGCCTGCCAGACACAGCAAACATCACCTCTGCATTTCTAGTGTTACGGTGGCATCTATAACATCAAGTAGCTTTCAAGTCTGAGAAAGCATTAACTATGTAAAGAGGTATTTGTATCATCTGCTCCAGAAGCGTAATTTTTGGAAGGCACCCAGTTCAGCAGCTCGAGACCAGAGTAGCAGCCTGTTTGCCTCTCCAGCACCGCTGCCAATTCCAGCTCTAGAAAGGGACAAAGCATGACGGCTTTAGGGTGAGTTTCTAAGAGCACGTGTTTGCTGGAGCCTGAGAGCACTGGAGCTTTTGGAGAGAGCTCAGCACAAGAGCAGCAGGAGGATTCAGGCCTCCTACACGCAGGGAGGTCTGCTCATGTGGTCAGGGGAGGCCTGGAGTCCCAAATCAGGTTTGTTAAATCCACACAGAAATGAAACCCAGTAAGGTCTTCCTTTAGCAGCAGTACTAGGAGCAAAACAAGGAATATTTAGTTTTATTGTGTAATGATTTTGACTGAGAGTGAGAACACTAACATGAACTTGCTCCCCTCAATTTTGTCTACTTTATTTCTTTTCCATACACAGTATCCTGTCTTGGTCACTAACCTTATAGGGCAGTGATAGGATTTGCTACTGGTTTGACGTTTTGGGCCTTCTGTGCCACCACCAGAAACACAATTACTACAAATCTAGACTCTAACATTACCCCAATTGCAAGTCATATTTTAGCAGGACTAAGTGAAACTTGATGAGAACAACATGAACATCTGATGCCTCTCAAAGCTTCAGTGCCAAACAAATCATCAGTTTCTGCAGACACAAAAACCTCTTCTGATGTTTCCGTGCCACTGCCTCTGCCTAAAATGATCAAGATGGCAGGGATGAGCCTGCTCCGAAACCATAAACTGTGCAAAGAGTAAATTTAGTTTTACCCGAATTGCTGTGACCATTGCAATTAAGGAAGTGCCAAGTATTGTCTTAAATGGTGTTTGCTGCCCTATGTTTTCATTACGCAAATCATCTCCGCCTCAGACAGCCAACATTCTACTGTGTATGGTGGCTTCTTCTCTGGCAGGGAGGATGGAATAGTTCACTGGGAATAACATTTGGTGTTCTTTAGCAATGTTGTCTTTAGCAACACTTTAAAAAAAATTAAAAATCATTTGTCATTCAAAGACCCTAGTGAGGCTCAGATTAAATTGACTTAAAAAAAAAAAAAAAAAAAAAATCACACAATCTTTCCATTAAATTATTGGGACTATTCTTTCTGGGATTTGTTTTCTTCTTGAAATACAAAGGAAGAGGTTAGCTTAAGAATTGTAGAGCAAGCAAAAGAAAGAAGATAGATGACATAAGAAAGCTCTTTTGGAGAACTTGCTGTTTAAGAACCACCACATCACAAGCTTTAAAGACAAAAATGAAAATTAAAATAAGCCACAGCAGAGCAAAGGAAGGCAAAATAAATAAATAAATAAAACAAGGCCACTGTTATCAGATAATAGGTCACCATTAGCCACTGCTTCCAGGGGTCCAGAAGATACAGGGAGCTTGCAAACAGCACTCCAGAGCCAGTCGTAAAGGTAAAGCTTTACCCACAGTTATTACCTGCTTTTCCTGTACATGATTTAAAATCCCAAACACATTAACTTAGCGTGACCTTTATGACATTTGTTAATATGTAAAATAAAACCAAGGAAAGGTAACAGAAGTCAAAGAGAAGAGGACAAGTGCCATTTGTGTATGCAATAGAAGCAACCCCCACGCTCACCAACACCAACTTATCATTCCCAGGAAGGATAAATCCCAACACCAGGCACCTCCTGATCAGCAGCGGAGGGGAGAACTTGTCAAGGACCCCAGTGTATATCCCTTTCGAAAGGGACACGTGTGATTATACCACCACAGCGAAGTTCTCCGGCCTTGGGTCAGGCCACAACAAAGATAATACAACAGCATCCACCAGAAAAGGAATTTGCAAAAACGAGTGCAAAGTCACTATTAAGTCTCTTTTAAAAGGAAGAGATGAAACAAGGAGAGTTATAAAGAACTACATTTATTTTTGTTTACAGCAGATATCATAAATAATGCTAAAACAATTTTCACTGTGTGCAAAATACATTTCCATGTGAAAATTTCCGTGTGAAAATTTAAATACAGCGTTAAGAACTAGTTAATAAAAATATTCAGTTATTAATATAAAGTAAAATGAAGACAGATTTAGGAGAAAGAGGACAGAATCCTCACTGGTCAGGAAGAGCTAGGAAGACTCTGCAACAGAGGGTAAAAACCACCGCAGTGGGAAGTGGTTTGAAATGGCAGACCTTTATGTCACAACCTTCATCTCAAAGCATGCTGAGCTTTGTAACAACACACCGTAGCCCCGAAATACAGAGGAAGTCATGTCCTAACCGTGCGTGCAGGAAGCGACGCTTCAAATACAGAGAGGTTTCTGTGTGGGCACAGCGTGGGCACTTGCAAAGCCATCAAGATATTTCAGGATGCCCACACAAATAAATACTATTGCTTTAGTCACGCAAACATACAGGCCAGCAAGGTAAGGAGTGTGGGGCTCCGATCCTGCAGTCCTTCCACATTCCTGGCCGAGGCCTGTGAAATGAGGCAAATGGCAGAGGATGTTTGGCCTCTCCTGAAAATTGCTGCTTAGCTCAGTTCCCAAAGGCCCTTCCCTGTGGAAGGGATCCTTGGCAGGGAAGGCTGGGCCGTGACCACGTCAACCAAAACCTCAGGGCGCTTGCTCGTCAGACTGAGCCCTCGGTTCTTTTTTTGGATTAATTTCCCCTTCTAGATTATCAACATGTGGTTACACCTACCGGGACTGACGTAAAAACTACACAGAAAATAATCACACAAATTTGTCATGGAGAGCAGTGGCAATGTCTCATGCAGCAAGACAAACCCATTCATCAGAGTGGCAAATGGGGCCTAGTTAATTAGTTACCAAACCAATTCAAACCAAACCACTCTGGTTATAAGAACTTGTCATTCCGATACCACAGACTAAAAATAGCACGCACATGTATTGCTGTTAGACCTGCCTACCACGTTCACTTGGGGCAGAAGGCTGGAACTTGCATCGCTTCGGCCACATTTTCAACAGAATCCTTTCCTATTGTACTCTTCGGGCATGAAAGCAGAGAAGTGCTTCGAAAGCACCGCAGTGCTCAAATGCTGCTTGCTCGCTGCACATGTGAGCTCAGCGGAAATAGGTGCTCACACTAGCCAGGAGAATCGGCTGGCTAACCTCGTCCTGACCTTATTTTAAATCTTTCCTTTAGTACTTCGAAAGAAATAAGGTTTCAACTAGTTCTTTCAAGACAGAATTTACTCGCCTAACTTACCTTAAAGGCACAAGGAAGCGTACATGCACAGACACAGAGAGAAAAACATCTCTACAGAGAGCACAGACGTTACCTTTTCTGGAACTGTGAACTCAGCAACAGGTTAAGTGACCATGCCAAAGCTTGCATCCATTAATATACCAGACACACACAGTTTGCTCCAAAAGTCTTAAAAAAAGTGCAATGAAATGCTTTCAAACAGTGTTAGTCACACAGTTTTGGAACTGGCAAGCGGAAAAATTCACCTGAGAGCAGAGAGGCTTCAGCCAGTGAGCGGGTGCAGCACTGGAATGATGAATTGGGCTAAAAGCAACAAGGGAGATTGACGGAGAAGACAGCAGGAAAAAAAACACAGAACTTCACTTGGTTACATTGGAAAGCAGCAGAAAGATTATGTAGGTACAAAGAAGAATTGGCCAAAATGAAACAGCCTTTCTTCACTAAATCATGAACGAGGACAAATAGGTATGAATCTTACTAGCAGAATATTAAGAGATTAAAAAATAATAAATCTACCGATTAGATTGATACCAATAAAAAACTTCCCAACAGAATCACCTGCAAAATCCCAGTGGAATATGCAGTGTAATTAAGATTCCTCAGGAAAATGTTTTCATTATGCAAATTTCTGAATCCTGTTGTGGGAATTCAGGGGTTTTATTGCCCATTATATGAATCTATATAAAGCCAATACCATCTTTAAAAATAAAATAGAAGAAAAAATTTAAAACTTTTTACTAGTAAGATTCATTTTCTTTTAATTCCTTGGACAGAGATTTCCAAGTTTATTACTATATCATTGTTTTCTGTAAGTTTACCATTATGCTCACCCAGAAAATTTGCTGTAGTAAACAGCAGGAGAAAATTTCAGAAAAAAAGTTTCCCTAAAGTAGACTGTGCTGTTCACAAACTGAAATCAGAATTGATGGCAAGCCAAATTTTAAAACTTTACCACTTAGCAGCTTGCTGTGTTGCAAGAGTAACATGGCAAATTGCACTGCTGATTTTTCCTTTTTAAAGGGGAAACATTTACTATCATTAGGAAATAACTAAAAAATATACGGTGTTCCAAAGCAGGTTTTTTTTTAAGTGTTATTAAAAAAGGTACAGATACATTTCTTTACATATATACAGATGCCCACCATGTTACTACAATTGTCGCTGTGTCCAGTCAATATTCTGGCAAAGTTTTGTTGAATACATGTTTGAGCATTAATGGTAATTTATTTCAAATGAATGTCACCTTATACCTAAACAATTTTCTTCAAGTACTTTAAGTTCTGTGCATGTATTTAACATTTTTCCCCCAAATACATAATTACTCTAAAATGTGAAAAGCTTTAGCCTTGTAGTTTAGAGAAAGTCAAACTATAAGAAAAAGCCAGTTTGTCATTTATTTTAAACAGAAAACAGATTTCCTTTTAATACCTAAGAAACAAAACAATTCAAATAATCTTTTCCCACATTATATTAAAAAAAAAATATCAAAAAACTGCCAGCCCATAAGCAGTGCAGTCATTTAAGATCACTGGAAGGCAATCCTCAACTTTGGTACTACCTGAATGCGACATTATTTCCTATTATTTAAGCCACATTCTTTTTGCTAAAAATAAATGTTACAGATGCTTTAATTTTAGGCTACACATTACCAATGTTTATGTATTTGCCTACTTTGTGATTAACTTAATTAAAACATTTAAGTAATTGAGAGGCAGGGAGCATGCTTACCTCACTGGCTAACTAGGCTGAAAGTAATCCGAATTTGGGATGCTGGTGTCTCCTCGCCATTAAATAGTTTAATTAACCTGTCCTGACACCTGATTAAGGTACACCTTGTTGAGAGACATCTGAAAGACATTAACAGCTGCTCCAGGTAATAGAATTTCACCTTTCTGCCATCAGCTTTAGACATTGAAACGAATGAAATATCAAACTGAGAAGTAATCTCCTCGGAATGATTGTGGGGTTTTGCTGTTTGTTCTAAACTTGTGTTTTTAAAAAATTCCAAAAGACAACAGGAGCAGCACCTACCCAGAAGCACAAGAGCGGTGACGTCAGTCACAGATGAGTGCTCCATAAATTGATATTCCCTCAAATCAGCCACCTAATGAGGAAGCGTGATTGAGGGATAAGTCAGCTCTGATCACACTACTAGTTCCCTTGACTTACGGTTTGAATCAAGCCTTTACTCAACTAAGGTCTGCTCTTCAAATTTATTTCAAAACTTTAAATAAATTAATAGTAAATATTATACCCACTAATCAGCAAAGGGTATCTATCATATGTAAGAAATGTGAAAGAAAGCATGACTAGGAGCAACACAAATTTTTTTTTTTTTTTTTAAACATATTCATGCAAGTTATAAACCATATAACCCAGAGCAAAGATGAAAGCAAGCAAAAAAAAGTATGCGCCATATTCAGGTTTCAAAACCCAGTCATTTGTCATAAATATTCCCCAGATATCTGAAGGAACATACATTCTTTCTTAGTCTAATGAAAAAAAGAAAAAAAAAAACCTGGGAGAGGGGGCAGGGAGAAGAATGGTTTTAAAATGTAACCCCCCCACAATGGTCAGATCACAGGATAAAAGGCCGGGGAGGAGGGGATTTATAAAATATCCTTCATCCGTCTCCGTGTTCTGGAAATGTGTCTGGACACTGCCCTTCATGCTCTAACATACAGTACATTTTATACTGAAACCTCTGATTGCACCTCGTTTATATCAGAAGGAATCCACCATTCATTTAAGTCACACATTAAATTGCATGAAAAGTAAAAAAAAAATCAACTAAACAAAAACCCTCAAGAAAATAGCGAGGCTGTTCATTTTGAAAATCTGAAAGGCACAACTAAGCAAGACATGTAGAAGAATTTAAACCCTACAGAATTTTTTCACCCATTCAAGCACATTTTCAAGTGATAGCTCTGCTTCCCGGTACATATGAGTAAGTACCTCTAGAAGAGCACAGAGGAACGGCACACCAAGGCTCAAGAGTTCGTACAAGTAGGTATAGTTATATGCATTGTCCCTGAAATGAAGCTTGGTAGCGCGCAGAAAACCATGCATCCAGTTAGACAGGCGTCTGGGAATGTCAAGCAGATCCCTTGTCACCCGAAGGGGCCAGCTTAGCGTGCCCCTAAAGAAGGAAGCCAGGATACCTGGGGACCTGTCCTCTGGACTGCTACCAGTAGACAAAGTGCTTTCTGTGCTGGTCTCTGTGCGTTTGGGTTCCTCTTTCTTCCACGCTTCTGTTGCCTCCTTATATAAGCATTAAAAAAAAAAAATAATGTTAAAGGTACTTCTAAAATATGGAAAGTCCAGTTTCTGTTATTGTTTTCCAGTCATATATATCTATATCTATATCTATATATATATCTATATATATATATATAGATATAGATATATATATATTTTCATTTTCGATTGCTCTTAAATTCAACTTTACTTTGTATAGAGAAAGCTAAATTCCATTGAGACCCAAACTACAAATACACCAAACTCACAGAACCAGGGTGTTATATTTTACTACGGATTTTACCACTTCTGGACATTAGGTAGAAAACATCTCACACAAATACGTACACAAGAATTGCACCCCGCTCCAGGGAAAGCTGCCTCAACATCTCCTGCATTAGGAATATAACCAATACGTACCTTCCCTTGGATCTGTAATGTTCCTCTTCTCTTCCTGTGTTTCGTGCTGATTTTGCAGTGTGTAAAATGAGGTTTGCAGTAAAATTTACCTACAAGAGAAAAAAAAATATTTTAATCTATATGTATATGGACTGAAAACTCACTGTCGCGTCTATAAAAAGATGAAATTAGGATAATTAATAGTTAGGTAGCAAAAAGAATGGGAAGCTTGCCACTGACTGACTAGCTCACAGGTCTGAATGGGTTTCTTTTACAGTACAGACATTTGTTAAATAAGGCAAGGTCAATTCTCTACCACACAGCTTTAAGATTAGTGAATAGCAGAAAACCACGATTCTCTAAACACCAAGACACAAACCAACACCGGACATCAAGCAGCAAAAGGTCAGATAATCAGTTCAAAAAAAGTCCTTCCAGAAGATTCTCCAGGCTGCAAGAGAGCCACCTTTGACCTTGAGTCTTTAATCCTTTCACAGGATCCAGGTTAATACTCCAGTCTACTCAAATCATTTGGAAATGGCAGGGAAATTTCGATTCAGTTTAATAATTTCCCTCTAAACAAAAACTTCCAGTCTCCAAACTCCGGGCTGTAGCAGGGACCGAGCGCCCAAGATCCAAACATCCTGTTCTACAGCGGAGTGGAAGAAATGACACTGCTGCTTGGCCAGTGCAGCTGCTTTCACCTTCCGAGGCGAAGCATCTTGAAAGAAATAACCTGTCCTCCCCCCATCCATGCACAGCTTATCCTTCTAGATCACGTTATTTAACGGCCAGTTATCACAGATCAGAATAATTCTGTATTGTTGAAGAAAAATCACTTATCCCCCCCAGCTGTGACCTGTGATTGGACAAACTGCATTTTGGTCACTGAACTTATTTTCCGCTGAGGATTTTTTTCATTTAAAGCTCAGGTTTGTTGTTACTGGATTCTTATGAAAGGCCAGAACTCCAAGTACAAGGACTCAAAGATCAGCGTGGATGCTAACAACATACTTGGCAGACCTCCTCCTGACCGAGCTACTCAGCCAGGTCTTTTTCCCTAGTTCCATTAAAAGCATCAATACCCAGACTTTTTAAAATATTCTTAAATAGCTCCTACATTACCTTCATCAACATCGAAGGCATAAATCCCTAAACGGAGTGTAGTAGAACATATTTCACACTTGAAGCACTCCCTGTGAAAGAAGTGGCCTTCTGCACTCAGCCGCTCCATAACATACACCCGTTTTTTGCAGAAATAACAAATGTCACTCCCCCCGATAGACTGAGGAAATTCTTTTCGCAGAGATCCCTGTTAAAAGATAAAAATAGAAATGCACGTAAAGCCATTGCACTACAGCCAGATATAAATTCTTATTAAGCGGGCAGCTGCTTTAGCTGCTTGAAGTTTTATACAGCACCCTCCACATACAATTAAAATAAGCATCAGTCAGCTTTTTTATTACTCATTTGCTGTAATTCTGTAGGCTTATGCAGCAATTCATAAATCAGACATCACAAGGACTTTAAGGGGTGAGTTTTCAGCTGGACTTGAATTCAGTTTTCCTCTGGGAGCTCCCAACACTGTGTTTGCTCAGGCAGAAGGGCAGCACCACTCCCAGATGCCCGCTCACGGCCCTGCTGGCGCAGGCTCGGGCACTCCCGTCCCCAGGCGTCGGCGTCTGCCAGCAGAGCCAACGGGCAGAGCCCGCCAGCCTCCAGCACCAGACACGTGTTCGGAGCTCAGAAAACGGACACCCTGAAGACCCAATTCATACGCACTCTGGAGGAAAATGTGGGCTCATGCTTTTAAGGTTCAGGAAGAAAAACTGACAGTCCTTGATGCTGGTGTCTGAACTAGCATCTACATCACGCAGACGTGCCGCCCCCCTCAGCCGTGTGCCTCATGAGACTGCGGCCCAAGCTGGGGCTTGCTTTGTTCTAGAAATTAATTTAATTCCTACCACAGAAATTCACAGTATTTTAAACTCACTGGACTTTAAAATATGATCCATATTAACAACTTGAAACTATTTTGAAGTTTCTGTTGAATTTGGGCTGGCAATTAACATTCTTTAATTGCCACAAATTTCATCCTGTCCAGATATACATGCAAAAGTACAGAAAAGTAAATTATAAATGGATTAGATGCCACTGGGCTTCCCTCTTCTTATTAGAGGCAGGTATGAGGATGTTACTCTGCCTTATTTTATTATGCTTAGTTACAGGTTGGTGCAGGTGAGCATCCTGTCTCTGCCACAGCCATCACCATCTCGCTCCCCTTCCACCATCCCCGCTGCCACAGGGGAGGTACCATGCCTGAGAGAGGAGGCACAGGCTTGGCAGAGTCCAGGCACATTCAGACAGCAGCGCAGTCCACACAACTCTAATTTGCCAGCAAAAGGCGGCCTTGGAACAATTTAATATTAAGTGCAAGTCAGTACTGTCACTGTCACGTTGTCTTGTGCTTAAAAATTGAGAATCCTATTCCAAATCTTCCATTAGTAATCCATTTTGCTGTGATGGGTCATTTCCGAGCATGAAACTTTCCAAAAAAACCAACCATGCAAATGGAAATATATACAAAAGCATTTTCAAAAATACAACGTTAACAGAACAGATAGTTACAATGAAGTGGAAGCAACTGAATTTAGCGCTGACTAACGAGTGTCATCACCGCAACACAACACCTTACTTTGCTTCCCAACATCTGACAGCTCTGAGCAGTGGAGGCGGGAGATGGAGAATGAGGAACAGGGCAAGAAGCTGTAGCTCTGTCTAGAGACTGCTTCTGAACTCAACACAGAACAGCGTCAGAGTTTAAAAACAGCTCTCTTCAAAATGAGGCACGGTGATTCAGCATTTGTGGGTTAAAAATAACTGCATAGACATGTACTGTAGAAAACTTTCTTTAGAAGCCACCCTGATTAATAATTGTCTTCTGTTACTAATTGTACCAGTAATTACATTTAATAAAAGCCTCCTGAAGTTTTAATTCATACAGACAAGTAATAAAAATATAAATAGCAGGCATGGTGAGAAACATTTCCAGCACATCCACACATCAGCATATTTCACCAATATGCACTCGAGTCCTTAGTAAGTGTTAGACTAAGACTTGTCATAACGCTCTAAGTGCTCCACAACCAGGGTCTTAAGTCAGGATGACACTCTGGAAACACCACTCTTGAGTTATTGGGGTTTTGTGGGTTGTCTTACCAGTTCAAGGGGGGGAGGCTGTGGCTTGGGTCTGTGATCATTCACGTACAGATTGACAAGGACTTCAGCCACAGCTCCAACCGCACGTGAGACCTTTCCTACAGTCATCTAACCAGAAAAGGGGAGAAGATGAAGAATAGAAGGAAGAGCTTTAGTTATTCTTGAAAAAGAATGTAATGAGAAAAGGATGAGAATGATCTGAAAACATGCAAACAATGATAGAGAGGCTAGGAGAAAGCGCAGAGGCCGAGTCTAGCGGAGCACAAGCATGTGCATGCGAGCTCAGCGTGGTCCAGCTGGTGGCCGCAGGCGGCTTCTGTGCAGACCACACGCTTCTCCTTACGGATCACGGAGAAGGAGCTGCCGGGAGCAAATGCTGCTCCCCCAGCACAGGGCCTCCCGCCCCGGGCTGCCAAAGCCTGGGCTGGGACCTACTCCCTGGCTATCAGGGTTGGACCATTCTGACAGATTAAAAAAACCCCTCTATTGTTCTCTTTGACTTCTTGGGACTTTGTTGTTATTTCAGAATGGGGGTTGGGACTAAATTTCACATCAACAGACCACAGACCGTAGGATTTCAGGAAACATTCTATGAAAACGTATTAAGAGTCCTACACAGAAATATTTGGTTGGTGCTCACAGAACAACCCTTCTCCCTCTCCCCAGGGACTCAACGTCAGGGAAAACTGGAGAAACTACGCTCATGAAAGGCAGACATCTCCTTTAATCTGTTGCAGCCACCAACACTAGGCTGTTTTTAACTAAATTTATCAAACAGGCCTAAAAGGAACTGCAGTCTCCTCGGGCTGTGACTCCAAACACACCAGTTCGCCGACTGCATGGTCCAGGCTTCCGAGCCAAACACATGCCTGGGGACTGGAAAAGGAGAGAGGCGGGTGTGCGTGCCCGTGTGTGTGAGGGGCAGGCACGTGGGTAGATACTCTAGTTCTCCATTCCGGGAATAAAAGACTGTGAAGACTTCATAGCTTTACAGAAATATTTTCTACCCTAAGCCGTATTTCCTGCAGCGATTCTGATTTTAGTTTTACAGTCAATATAAGATCCCACAATCTCTCTGGCAGCAAAGGCAGCAGGAGCCATCCTGGTATAGCCAGGGATCCCATACTCTGCTTCTGCAGTCAGAACATTTTTTTTTCCCCAGAGGATCCATGATCTCATGTCTTACGCGCCATTTGCCTCCCACAGAGCCCAAATTTTAAGTCTCACACTTCTCAGCTAAATTATTTTTCTACTGCCACCACATCAAGGCTTGGTAAGAGAAAGGTTTTGAAATATCAGAAAGTTACCATGAAGGAAGAAGCAAACTATAAATGCAATGGTGTCTGTGATATTTTAAAATAATTTTAAAGCATTTTCTATCAAGTTTAAAAACAATTATAATGCATTGTGGGTGTGTTTTCAAAAATTATGATGGATAAAAACATTCTAAGAAAAAAATTCAAGTTCAGGAACTTTGGAACATGTTCAGCTACTTATAACTCTCAAAAGCTAAGGGGAGCTATCTCATAATTAACATAATATCCAGGCAGATACAAAATACGTATGTTAAGATGACAAGGGCCATTCAAGGGACAGATTTCTGTACTGTTTGGTTTTGTTTAAGATAAAAAGACTTTTAAATATTATTCAATAGATGCACAACCTGTGGGGTAACAACAGCAAAGTAAACTGCTAATGACATACCACACTGCTGTCCTAAGTGGTACACTAAGTCATAAACCAATAGTGGAACCGAGATTACTTGCTACTACAGGAAAACTACATTCCTCTGTATTGTTTAAGATCACAGAAAACAAAATTTTCACTCGCCAAATTCTGCACGCCTGAATATGCTGATCATCTCAGGCCACACACAACACATCTCTGCCTGCCTGATGCCACTCCTGTACCTCTGAAACAGCACACACATTATAGGTTTTATCCTTCGCTCATGCACTTACTACCTTGAGGCTACTGGTGTACGTGAAGTCACACACACACGCAGTTTTGTAGTGCTGGGGCCACTATCAACATGTAACAGGCTACTGCTCACAACTCAAGGAGGTTTATACCAGTAGCTGTAAATCCTTTGTCGGAAAGTTACCTTACATGCTGAATTTCAGGAAACAACCAAGGAAACATTTAAAAATCCCCCCAGTGTTTGTGATTTACTAAAACCATTGACCTGTCAATGACATGTTGCCAAAGCTTTTCATCAGGTTGATCAGGGTGGTTGTTATGTGGGAAGAGAAAGCTGCCTTCTGTGTTTCCCTGTGCTATTATTTATAATACCTCAGCCAACCAACAAGCAAGCCTCAGAAGTATTTTCATAAAACAAAGGAAATATGCTGTCTGCCTGCAAAAGTATACAGTGCTTCCCCTTTGTTGTTTTATATCCTTAATGATTTTTCTGGGCTTATTTTGCTTTGAGGGCAATTTATTTACTTTTGGTACCACCTGCTACATATATTTTACCTCCGAGATAAACAACATCTGAGTAATAAGTTACTGGGTGTAGGAAACACCCAAGCTCTGCTTACTGCTGGTAATTAGAGTCACGTCACTGAAGGGAAGTGCTTGGTCCAAACTCTGCAGGCAGCAAAGCCTACTGATTGCAACACTCTCATAGTTCTTATGACGTCTTGTGTGGATTCACTCATGCAAAGCTCAGATGAACAGTTTTCTGAAGGTCAATCCAACTTTAAACAGAAAACAGGAATAACCAAAGCCCAGCCTGTGATACACGATTTGTTAATTCATAATCCTGCCTATGGGAATGTTGACAGCTGAAGGTAGCTTTGATTATTAATGACAACTTGCATATAATGTCATATAGAAGTTAATGCTTAATGAGCTGTAATGACTGTATGTCTTTAAAAGAAACAGTATGCTTCCATAGCCGCCTTTTCAAGTGCTCCTTTCAGGACGGAGGCTTAATAACAGGTTTCTGTAATAAGACAGTATGATTCCTTAGCCACCACTTTCAAGAAGTAGCCACCGTAACTAATACTGTGCCAATGAAAAATCAACAGATGCAAAGGATCGTCTGATCACAATCTCAGTACTCAATTGAAATTAAAATGACAGTACTATTTAAAGGATGGGAGGTGCTGGTATTTATAGGTCATATCTCATGACGTCTTACAAAACTCAAGAGACTTCTGTTATCTTCTTCTGCTGGGAAAAAGCAGAAACAGTGCGAGCAACACGAGAGACTCTTTCTGTTGGCTTACCAACCCTAAAAGCCCTTTTTCATACTGAAGTCTAGGCTCACTCAGTGATCTCTCTCAGAACAGAGACCAGAAATACAATCTCTGGGTCCTGTAACCCCACAGGTACACATTCACAGCAGAGAGGTCCAAACGGACTGTTAGATTACCATGTGCAGTACTTGAAGATGTGCACTGCACAGCTGAAATATTATAACATTTTATTTATATAGTGCTGTACATTTAGACAGTGTTTTCTAAAGTATGATAAAATTTTCGTGTTCTGAGAAGTGAGTGATCTTAAAAGATAAAAACGTGGGGACAATGATTTAACCATGGAAGGGCACAGACAGATTGCTTGCTATGAAATCAAGGCTGCAGCAGGTGTTCCCTGGAGATTTAATACTCTTACAGTAAAAACAGCAGTAAGAAATCCACTTCTGGAAAAATTTTGCTTGAGAAAGCAAAACACAGCCTGTGTAATTTGAAGAGGAACAGAAGTTGCCAAGGAGAGCTAAAGCTAAAGTAACAGGGATATCGCAGGACTGAACCGATCTCCCAGCACATGAACACTATGGAGAACAAGTCCTGCACATCCCTTCAGACCTCACCAGCACGTCACCAAGGCAAGTAAGGGACACAGATCCAGAGGGCCATCGAGTCCATCCCCATCCCCAGGGCAGGACCCACGTTATGTAAAGTAAGTGCACGTTGGCCTAACCTGCTGCAAAGGGCGTCCGTGCTGCAGACTCAGGCCTCCCCAGCGCCGTGCCCCTTGCTAGTCAAGGGTCTCTATCCCCATCCCCGAGCCTGGGCTGAACCTCCATTGCTCTGGTGACTGTCCATCACCCCTTAGCGAGCCGACAGTGGGCAGAGGAGCAGCACCCCCCCTTCTCCACAACAGCTCGCACAGACACCACGGCTGAGTGACCCTGGCGAACCCCCACGGCCCCTCAGTTACCCCTACAGCAAGGGCAGCACCAGCAACGCCACTTGCACTCTCTGGTAACCCTGTAAAGGAAATGCTCACCTGGAGTTGGGCAATACTCATGAGTGTTTCATGAAGTTACTGTTATTTAAATACAACAAAAGCAGGCAAAATGCTTTCCTCCTCCTCACAGTAAACAGAGACAGTGTCTGATTTTGCAAAACAGCATTTCTTCTGTGTGTCAGGCAGCGGAGCTGCCAGCACCAGCAGACCTGCATTGCTACAACACTTTAATACTTCTAAAAAGTTTGATGTTTCCACCTTTATTTCCACACCAACCCTATTCAATACTGCCGTGTTCCCAAACTGCTGCTACATAATCTGTGGGTGAAGGAAACCTGGGTCTTTACCTGCCCTGAAAAGCTGAAAAATATCAAACTTTCTTCAATTAAAATCCTTCTAAAACAAGGGGAGTTAGAGGCCAATGTCACCTTAACTTCACAGATAAAAGCACAGCCCACTGTAACATCAGCATAAGTAGCAGAAGATGAGTATCTCCAATTCAAGTGTTCTAATCCCTTCCACTCAGAGTATACATTTCCTCTCTGTGAAGTCTGCTGCTGTATCCCAGCAATTAATGTGCAGAAGCAAGTTTAAAGTACAAATAAGTAAACAAAGCAACAATAATATCTGTCTGTATCAACAAGTGCTCATACAATTCTAAGACACATCCTCTAGTTAAAATAACCACTACTGTGCAGGTTCCCCCCTGCAGCCCAGATGGGTATTCGTATGAAAAGAAACACTAATGCCACCCAAGGACAGCTAGCCGATCCCATAATCCAGTCAGCTATACAACGTGAAGCTCTTTCTCTGCTAGGTGTGTCTGTGGCGTTATCCAACAACAGAACATTTACAATCAGCAGCAATGCAAAACTTTCAGAATTGAAGTAAAATTTCTGTTAACTATTTGCTTTGGTTTTCAGCTTTATACCTGAACCACTTTTAACAACAGCCAACAAAGTAAAGTTCGAGTCAAATGTGAGAGACAACCTATACAAGAGATCTGCTGGCAGTGCCTTCCATCCAAGCCATTGCACAAGCAGCTTTACCACGAGTTTGGATTTTAGAGGAAAAAGCTTTTAATAGAATACCTGTCTAGAAGGAACAGCAGGGGAAGCTGAACTGACAGATGATGGAGAAGAGGCAGCAGCTGAATCATGAGGTGGAGGGCAAGAGGGAGTTGGGGGCTGAGAATGGGACAAGCCTTTAGTAGGAAGCTTACTCTGTGTAGAGCAGAAACAGGAAAGTTATCCAAGAGACAGTGACATTAGCACAGGTTAAGAGAACAATTTCAGTCATGCATCAAAAAAAATAGAAAGACAGTAACTACCATTCTGCTCTTTCCTCTATTCCTGCACACTGAGGAGCCATGGAAATCATGATGGCAAAACCTTCACGGCAAATGATATTACTGTACTCGGGTTTTCTTACCAAAAATATTCACAGTAGGCAGTAAGGCAAGATAGTGCCGGAAGAGAGCGTAACAAAACATCAGAAATGCCAGACTGCACCGGGAGCTACTGCTCACCAGCACTGGGAACCGCGAGCTCCCAGCGTACAGTCCAGCACACGACATGGTTTATTCTAACACATTTCTCTAGTGCTAAACTACTCTGACCAGCTTTATCATTTAGGTTGTGTTTTACCTCAATTAAATTACGCAATAACATTTAAATGAAGCTTTTTTACCAGTTTCAGTGGAATCCACATTACTTTCCAGATCTAGCCAGGAAAATTCAAACCAAAGCCACTGCAATTTTTCGCCCCCATGAATACATCTTCTAACTCAGCATTTCTTCAGGTGCAAAATCTAATATTCACCTTTGGAAACTCCATGTAGCCAAACATTGAGGCAAGATGTTCTGCTTTCTCTTTAATGTTCTTTTTTTGGAATTCCCTATTTGCTATGGTCTGAGCTCTTTTCTGCAGTAAGAGCCAGGGAAGGAAGCCAAGAAAAGAAAGAGAGAGAGATTTCAGTTAATGTCACATACATCATCAGAATACAGCAAGTTTATAGAAAGGCTTTTTATTGTCTTAATATAACCTAAACTCAACAGAGAAAAAGTCAGCACATCCCAGGAAAATACAGCATACAGAGTAACACATGCAGTTAAGAGACAGAAAGGAAAAGAAATTGCTTGTCACCTGTTTCATTTTTTCCTCCAGGTGCTGAAGACGCTCAAGCACTCCAGAGAGTACAAATGCAGCAGAACAGGCAGACGCAAGATTTTCAGAGGTTTCTGACAGACTGGGCTGGGTATCTGGTTTTAGTACAGTCCTTGCTCTCCTGGCCATATGATCAGAACCATTTAAAGACTGTTTGGGCTCCCTGACCTCGTGTTCACTTCTAGCTACCACCTGAAACTGGGAAACACTTCAAGTGAAAAAAAATCTTGCTGCACGACCATGCAGTATATGCAGCTTTTAAGGATGCTTCTGAAAGCACAGCACAGTCATGCACATAACTAGAAATAAAATGTTCCCACATGACTCCTCGCACACTATCTACTGCATCTCTGGTGCTTGTGTCCATGCACTAAAATAAATCAGCCCTACATAACTAATGCAGGTCTTGACATCCTTCTCTAGGTTTGTGTCTGTTTTTATGAATAACCCCAGAGAGCATCAGTGCAGAAGAATGTGACACTACATCTCCTTCTAGGGTTTTCACAAAGGTTTGGGCTTTTTTTTTACCATCACGTCTGCCCAAAACCAAACTTACAATCAAATAGTAAGACCATCATTGTAGTTCTTGGCATAATTCCAGACCTAGTCTGACCCAAGTCAAGCTAAAACGTATTTCAGATTTAAAGCGTTTTCCAAGGAGTTCAGAATAGGCCTTTGAATTTGAATTTTCATATAGAATAGCATTTGAAGTAAATGAAACATCTGAACCAGTTCAGCTTTATCAAATTCAGCCTTAAAAATGACCTTTGTTAGCCTTTTCATGACAGTTTTCTCCTTCATCCTGTCTGCCCAATTCAATTTCTCAGAATTAAAATAAAACAACCTAATGCCAATCAACTTGCAGTGTGCTCTGATGTTTCAGGATGGCACACCTGCCTTTAAAACAACAATTCTCAACTGGTTTATGAATCTGCATTTTTCATCAAGCTGATCTGCAGATTTCCACATGCAATGCAGATCTCGTTTCACTTCAGACTGCTCTTGAAATGCCACTACAGGATATTTACTTCCATGTAAAACTCTAACGTAAAGCGAGTGTCAGTTCTATTTGATATGAGATTACTTTGATTGGAAGTACTATGAGAAATATTTAGACAACGTATTCAAAAATGTTGCCCCATGTATGTGATGCTCCGACAGAGCTTTCAGCAGAAAGTCTTATCGCAAGTTCTGCTTAAAGAAATAAACACACCTGGGCATCAATAACAGCTTTTCAGTACTCAAGTTCGTATCTTAGACATTTTTGCCAGGTTTCTCGGGGTGGAAAACTCCCTTTGCCTTATCATTACAACCACCCAAAGCATCGAGTACATGCACAGACAAATTTTTGGGTACTGCTGTAGTGTTCTCACACATTAAATATAACTATGTAATTATATTTATGCAATTTGGAATCTAGATGTGATAACACAAGTCAACACCTATGTTTTTAGGGTTTGTTTTCACAGTTACTCGTTCTTTCAAATAGTTTTCTCATCTGGTCAAGCAGATGTAAAATAGCTTTAAATTTTAACCTAGTTTTCGTAATTCTCAGCTAAATGTATCTGTTAACTCTGCAGATAACATCCAAAGATCGTTTCCTACATTCTGTAGTTACACAATAACACTGAGTTTCCAGCAGTAAGAGGAATGGTGTTGCTTGCGAAGTGTTACCCATACGAGTTCCTACCTGCCTCTTTGGTTGAGGTGGAAGAAGACTGGGATCCTTCGGTTTAGCAAAGCGAGGATTAACAGGAGGGTCAGAAGAGAGCAGGCCTGGTCTATCTATTACCTCCTTGTGAAGCATTTTTAAAATTAGAGAGACAGAGCGGAAAAAAAAAAAAAAAGAAAAAGGAAGACGACAGTAAATAGGATTCAAAGGTCTTTTGTGGCAGAAAGAAATAAAAGCTGCTTTTGAAGACATGTTACTACGGAGCTTAACAACACGTTTTGGAGATTTTTGTTACTCATTTTATTAACCCCATCTACCAAAGATATACTTGAAATTCAGCACATTCAGCATTCCTTAGGAGAGGTTATGATCACAAAGTAACGCACCAGGGCTTCCCTCAACATGAGCCAGTAAACCTCTGCGCACGTACTGCGCGCAGAAAGCTCAGGACGTGGGTAAGCAGCCAGGCAGAGTGCAAGCAACAGTGGTTCACAGACTGGGAAAGTCACCTGACGTGGAGCAAGGAGGACTTAAATGTGTGAATAAATGGATACAGGCACAAACAATTAAAGGCGGCCACCACCCTTGACAGAACCTGGGCACCTTGCTCCCCTTGCCTTCAGATATTTTAAGTGACAGACCTGAACTCAACTGACTCAAACCATCTCACTGGCTCAAGTGTGATTCTGAGTTTATCATCTCTACCTTGACAGCATGGGATTATTTCTAAAGCACCACTAACCACACACCATGAAAGTGCTATGGGATTGGCAAATACATTCCATTATGCTTACTTTAGGAATGGAAATGGCAGCCAGACATGTCTTGCTAGAGATTAGGTTCACTTCTCATACTTGCTAAATTTTCCACAAAGATTCCCCTGGATATGAGTGTCCTTTATTCACACAATATAGAGGGAAACAGTCCTTCTGTAATCCCACATGCAGCCAGCTTAGACTGCCACACAAAGCAAACATTCTACAGCCTGGCTTACCAGAGATCTCTAGATACTACAATTCCACTACACTTGATTAGTACCATGTATATTAATATATTATATTGATTTGCATTAGTCATTCTATATTAGACATATTTGTTCACTAAGTATTGAGAGGAATACCTTTAATTTGCATAAAATGTCAAACAAAGACGATCCACTTCAAACACATAACCAACCCATTTTTTTCCCCTCGGAAGTCTTCATCACATTCACAAGGAGGGACCACACTTTAATTTCAGAAGTTACTTTTATGTTCATCTACCACCTACCTGCCTGCGAAAAACTGTATTTGGAGCATTCTCTTCAAACTTAGCCAGCAGCTGAGTTGCCATTGATTTAACTTTATTCTGGTTCATTCCTTCTCTGCCATCACTCTGTTCTTTCACAGCATTTGTCCCTTGGCTTGAAAAGCCTGAAGCCTGCAAGGAAACAACAAAATATTTTTTTCATGTTTACCTATGACAGTCATGAAAAGAAAGATAACATCCTTATCAGCAGAGGGTGAAAGGAAATACAGTCTACAATATATTAAAAATGACTGTTTAACATACAAGAGTCAAGAAATAATATTTTCTTTAGTCCCCGAGTAAAAAGGGAATGTTAATGGGTGCTGGTGATGATAAAGCAGAATCACAAACATCACCAATCAGTGGGGCAAGCTGCAAGGCAAACTCTTCAAACAAAGATTTGTTTAAATAATTGAGCTGGGAAAAGTTAACAAAATATCCCAATACCTTAAATGTTCTTGGGTCAGAAAGAAAACGACTGCAATTTAGGTAATGGTCTCCTCACTACCAAGTGATTTAAATAAATGTAGACCTTTAGTGCACACCACAGTACAAGGTTTTAAGGGGAGAGGCTTTTTGCTCCTGACAAGGACAAGAGCCTTGGCACCTCAACTCCTGCTTCTTCCTCAGCTCTGGCGTTCATCAAGGAGCTGGATATGCGTGGACACCACTGAACACTAACCTCCTCAAAGACACCAAAAAGTCCTTTTCGACGTCTTTTGTTAGTCTCGTTTTCTTCTGTTTTCCCTTCAACCTGAAACGGTAAAGCCAAAACAACTTCTATGGATTACTGCGGCAGCTACCATTCTACCAAAGCAGTTCCTCCCAGGGTATTAACTTCCATGACCAGGCAGGCGTGCTCCGGCTGCGTCAAACAAGGCAAACGCAAGGGAGCGGCGCCAGCGGAGGCCCTCTTCGCACTGGTGCGCCTTGTTGGGCCCCCCCGGCTCGGCGGGATCATCCTCACACGAGGAGCCTGCTGGCCCCCAGGGCAGCTACCACAAACGTAAAAGTTGCCCCATAACCCCTGACTAGAAGCTTTCCCTGGACTCTGATGGGTGAAAATACATGCTCGTATGTTCCGTCGAACACAGGCCCGACAACATTGGTGTCGACCTTTTCCCCTTCCAGCACTGAAGAGTTTATAATTCACAAAGCATTATCAAACCCCTGAAGAAAAAGACATTACAACATCAGATATTCTGTGAATTATAAACTAGACGACGCTGGTTTCCAGATAAGTAACAATGTCCAGAATGCCCTTACTCTTTCTCTATAGACTCCATGTCTATTTGAACCCAGGTAGCCGCATGCAGATCGTGTGTTCGTAGTGCAGACAGATCTCCTGTTTCGGAGCAATTACTGTCTGCCTTAAAGGTCTGTCTCCCTTGTAAGGTTCATTTCCCTGACTATAGCTTTGTATTACAGCACTTAAGCAACCAAATTGCCGTTTTTGTGCTCAAGCTATGCACATATTTAATTATTTTACTGAATTAGAGATGACATAAATAATAATACTTCACACTCAGTCCACACAAACTTGCAAAATAGTCAACGCTTAAAAATTTGTATCAGTTCTTATTAAACTTGGTCTTGAAGATTTGGTACAATGGGGATTTTTATTTTTTTTTTTGGTCTGAAAAATGTCATGTTAGGTTATACTTTATGAACAACAGACTACATTCCACTTGCATTTGCCCACGCTGTAACTCAAGTGATTGTTCAGCCAACTTAAAAGAAAAAAGAATAAAGAAAGATCAAAGAATACAGGCTTCCTTTTTACATACACACTGCTTCTAATAAATCATTGTGCAATGAATAGGAGTAATCCCAAACAACTTCTGGGCAAACACCCGAAGAACCAGATGACAATATTCTGATTACTTTGTGTGCTTTGGTATATTGTCTCTCAAGCACCAGCTCTCAGTAACCTAGTTCTACACTACCTGTAGTTATTAGCCTACCAAGGAAGGGTGAACAACGTAACAGCACAATGTGTTCTGCATAATAATGAGTACCACATAAAAGCAGAATTTGCCTAAGTGAATGGAGCAAACACGATGTTGCCTTTCAAAAATCTTACACAGAAGATTTTCATTAATGTATTTACAAGTAAGTGAAAGACAAAGCAATTTAATTGCCTCGCAAAACTCCAAGAAAAAAAGGCCTGTGCCCTTCATTGTGTAAACACCTCCATTCATTTCTTAGTCTGGAGCACAGGAAAACAGTTCCTCTCCAGCCCAGCTGACACTCACGGGAGAACAGAAAACATGACCCAGGCCAGCAGTGCCAGAACAGCAACCGCCACAGCAGCCCCAGGGCCCTGGTTCCTGGTCTCCGACAACCTGCACTCCGACAAGGATCCCTCTTCCGGGCAAAGAGAAGGACTAACTAGATGGTACGGAAAGTTTAGTGACACTGTTACCCCAGCTGGGTTTTGACTCTGATACGCAAGTGCTCTCCTGCTGTCATACCTGGATGACAGCACCACTTCTTGCAGAGAAAAGAACCATACAACTGAAGCCACAGCCAAACTCTTAACTCAAGCAGTCGCTTTCCAAGGACCGTCACTTCCCAGCTGGTTCAGATGGTTACGGCACTCACAAGTCTCTGTCCCAACCCAAGCACTGTGTTTGTTGCTTTATTTCACGCCCCATCCAGGCCAGGGCTGCAAAGCCTCATACAAAATGAGGTCCTGACAGTCCCGCTCCCCAGGCTGATTTAGAAAATATCACTTCCACTTCTCATTTCAGACGAGACCCTGTAATGTGAAACCGAAGGGGCCTGTCAAGCAAATCACCTCATGCTTTCATGTAGTGCCAAGAACCATACTCCTGTTATGACAGAAGGCGTATTTCACGATGGGAGGTTAGTCAGAGGGCTGTATGGCTTAGGAATGGAAAGCTCTCCCACCACTACAAGTCTATTTACTTCTGCAAATAAGTCATGGAAAAACACCACCACTGTGGTCATGAAAAAGGTTTTTCTTCTAAAGAAGTCCCCCACAAGAAAAAGCAATGTTTATTTTGCCCATTTGGTTTCTCACTGCTTGGTTAGCTGGGAAGCATGTCACTTGGTTTTGTGTATATGTGGGTGGCAGGGAAAAGTTATTTCCTAACAAGGATGTATGAGCTTACTGGGCAAATGACTATCCACAGGTTTTCAAAATGTGTTTGTGGATGGAAAATATTCAAGACGTAAGTCAGTCTAGGAAATATCTGGAAATGCTGGAGTAATTCTTCATGTGGGGGTAGAGATGGGGGCTGGAAATCAATCACACTTCTACCGAGAAGACAATAACAAATTTAAAAACCAATATGTTAAAATATTGAGAAATGCAGTACATAAATGTACACCTAAACTTTTTATTAAGGACACTGATTTCCAAAAGAAGTAGGAAAGCTGTGCTTCTGCAGGCAAGACAGGGTCTCTGCACAGGTGTAAATGAAGCAATAGAGTTAAGCATTAAGGAGTTTCGTTTAAAAAAAGTAAAAAAATGAAAAAACCCAAATGCAAAACCAAAGAAGGAGATTGAGAATTGGATTACAGTTTCTGGCTAGCCCAGGAAACTCACAACCCGGAACAGTTTTACATTAAGCTTGTTTCAGAAAATGAAGAAGTTAAATTCATTTTGGTAGAGGAATACAGAGGAATACATGCTGCTGTCTAAATCGTGCTGGTTCATCTGCAGGAGTTGTACTTGAGGCACTGCTGCCCCTAAGCCAGGTTGTGCAGACACTCCCCGTTTAAAGTGAAGTTAAAATGAAGGTAGGCTTGGCCGCGCAAGCAGCGCCCCTCCTCAAGGTCTCCTTTCAGAAGGGGACCAAGCTAATGAATAGGAAGAAGGTGAAACAGTTTATTACTGAATAATTTCATTAAAGTAGCTTTCAAATTAAATAACACAAAGCTTCTGAAGTTATAATCCATTCAGAAACATGTAGACAAGGCTCACTACTCACAGTCCTACGCCAGTCAGTAGTAACTCCGTAACCCTCCACAACCCTCCCAGGCCCCGCCGTCTTTAATTGCGACACATATGGGCACGGATGTGCTTTGTACAGGGACGTAGACACGGGACGTCAATAAGTTGTCATTAATAAGTGACCAAGAGATCATTATCTCAGAGTCATGATAGTCAACGTGCCCACTGTTTGTGCCCCCATACATCCGTGAGGGTTTGAACACTTCCCTCCACAACCTCGACAGCATGCACAGGCTGTTCAAACCACTGCTTTCATTAAAAACCAGCGCTCCCCCCCAATCAACAAGCATTATTCCAACTGATACATAATATTATGCCTGTATATTTAATTAGGAATACAGAACTACAGTACTATTTTTCTTATAGGTATAAAGAACCCAGAAAAAATATAGTTTCCTACCTCAAAAAACCCCAAACCCAAAGCCTACCAAAGTAAAAAACATAGCATGTAGTATTGGACAAAACTTCCTAAAAAACACCTTTTGAAAGATTTAAAAAAATAAAACATAAGAGACAATATACAAAACAGAGCCAAGATCTCAAATATTTCAAGTTGAAAACAGCAGCTTATAAACACACCAAAGAAAACATCCTCCTTCTCTCACTTTTACCTACACTGAAGACGACTGACATGGACAATGGATAGAAATTCTCCCCAAATACATCCAAATTCTCACTGTGATTCAAAATTTTGCATTTACAGAGAACACCTAACTGGGACTTTTATTAATGCTTCAGCCATCTGACACTCACAATGCTTCACTTTTATCCTTACAAGCACCATAATGATTGTGTGTGTATTAGCTTTGTTTACTGTTAAATCTTATTTTACTTTTCTAATATACTCAAAAATCATCTTGTACAGGTCTTTTAATAGTAGGATATACATAAACTCCTTATTTCTGAGCCTGACAGTTTCTTTTCATCTTTTTAAATGAGAAAGATTTATAGGGTTAAGTATTCCTTCACAACTTACCTTTGGTACTCGTTTTCTTGGTAAAGTTAAATTCATATAATTATTAAAGATGAAGTTCGATGATTTTGCTGAACAAAGATCATTATTTTCTCCATTTTGCTTGTCACCAGCATCTGTTCAAAAAAACAACTCCTTAGGATATTTGTTCAGATTTCTTTTTTAAATACTTCGACTAAGCCAGATCTTTCCAGTTGCATGCTGGTAGCAATCATACGTAAGAAACCCAGGGAAATAGAAGTAAATACATACAATGTAGGGTGAGTTTTTTAAAAAAGGAAGAGAAACACCCAGGAATGGCCATACCGTCTGCAGTCATCCTTACAAGAGGATCACTCTAACAACCTGATACATGAACTTCATGATGTCAAGCAGCAGTTATCTAGCTGCTCCCATTCTCTGAAGCCACCAAGGACCCACAAAACCCCGGTCTTCAATCAAGTTTTTTCCCCTTTCCTTTTTTAAGCACAAGGTAACTATTGCAGGCAGAAGCAGGCACACTTCCATGCCAGAACAGCTCAGCTGGGAAAGGGCTCTTGGCTCAAGAGCAGTGCTTGTAAGCAGCCTGGATGAAGTGCCTCTACTCCCCAGACCTGCAAGGACTAGGAGCAGTCTGGGTTCAGCTTACCTACTGCCCGCAGAGGTGTGCCCCTGAACAGTTCATAAAACTTGGAGAGGTACATG
Organism: Athene cunicularia; assembly: GCF_003259725.1. Taxonomy (NCBI): domain Eukaryota; kingdom Metazoa; phylum Chordata; class Aves; order Strigiformes; family Strigidae; genus Athene; species Athene cunicularia. Next base: position 1,373,498 of record NW_020799103.1, on the reverse strand, counting down.
ACCATGCTGAGCTTGTCGGGCTCCCTGGCCGACCCCACCTCCTTCCCCGTGGTCACAGGGGGGATCCCAAACTCCTGCTCAGCAACATCGAATGCCAGCTGGTTGTTTTTGACAACGTCCTCTTCATTCAGAGCATCGAAGTCACTGCAGGGACGACACACTGGCATCAGTGGCAGTTTGTTCTCTGCCCCTCGGAAACACGCAGGGCTCCCCTGCCCATCAGAGGCGCAGAACAGCACCATAAATAACCACACACGCCTTTCACTGGGTCAAAGCCACAGAGTCTACCAACGCCAAAGGTAGGAGTCTCATACAAATCCCATTATTTCAAATCCTGGCTTTGCCAGAAATGTAATTTAAATGCTATTTCACTGAACTGGTTTTTAATGTAGTCCCATGTAAAAGGATTCCCTTATTTATGAGGAAATGCAGTTCCTCCTCAGAAGCACTAAGAAACCCTTTTCCTCTCCGAATACAGCTGTGGTCCTACAGATTTCACCTGTTAGCAATTGACTTTTTCATCTCACTTGGTTCTATAAATCAAAGCCAGAAGGAGTAAATTTAAGCTAGCATTTTCTGAAACAAACGTTTTCTACGTGTGCGCACACAAGTGCACGGGCGCTACATTTCTTTTTAGGGTGTTACACACACAGCTTGAATGAGGCCCTCCTGCCCGTGCCGTAACCGGACTCAGCAGGGCACTAAAGCGCATCACACATCTGGAACTGCATTATCCATTCTCTAATTCATTTTCTATGGGACCTATTCTAAGACTCTGATCCCTTGAACAGCTTCCAAAATTCACGATTAAAATAAACGTGAATAAATTACAAGGCTCCAGGCAGAGCACTTTCTTTCTCCTCATAAGGAATGTGAGGTTTTGAACCCCAAAGGACTTCTCTCTCTCGCCTCATCCACAGGCTGTGCCCATTTCTGGAGCCAGGGGGCTGGAGGCAGCCCTCCATCCCAGCCCTGCCCGCAGCCCACCACCAGACGCCTCTCTTGCCTGCCCCGCTTTCCTCTGGCCAAGTCCTTCAGCAGTCCCATTTAGTACAAAAAGCCAACAAGACCCGAACACAATGTGAATTCAACAGCAGGAGGAATGTTTGCTCAGGAAGATAAATCTATCAACTTTCTAGAGAGCAGTGCTTAGGAGACATGCTTTCTACAGACAGCAAAGATTGCTTTGCTTTCTACACTCTGCCCCCCTTATATCCACAAAGCCATCTGTAATTCCCTTTTTTTTAAAACTAACCTGAGGGGGGGGGAAAAAAATTAAATCTCTTTCTTGTTAGCTCTTCCTCTGGCAAATCTGTATAAACAAGCACCCTGTGTATTGCTCCTGTTTTTTTCCAACTTATCACACCTCATAAAAGAGGTCAATCATTTTTTTCATTTACCCACAATAAAGGGATGCTGACAGTAATTCATTCACGGCCCCAAGTCTGCACAGGAAGGCAAGGGAATGCGTTTTGGAGACTGGTGAGAAGACACAAGTCACCCACCACAGACCACACCCAGCAGGCCCAGTTAACCAACCTCCTGCCAGCAACTGCCACTTCCTGACACCTGCTACACACCGACCCTCCTGCATTTAACCAAGGAACCTGACAAAATATTCGTAAGAAGTCAGGTCTTGGAGGTTTAGGACCCCAGAAACACCGTCAAAAAAGGAATGCTGGCTACATTCCACCCGTGAAGCAGTTCGATTTCAAGGGCCAGCCCTTGTTGCACAGCCCATGTGCAAGGGCACTGTGCTCTTCTGGACAAAGAGCTGTGCAAAACCACCATCTCCTGTGCACCTCCACGGCCCAGCATCTCCCTGCACTGCTGTCACAGCAACCACTCCAACACACTGAGGATGGCTCATTTAAGGCTCATGCAGGTATTTCTGTAACTCACGACAGTGCCACTAGGGCTGTGGTTTTAAACACACGCTAGAAACCTGTCTCCAGGGACCTGGGAACGCAACTCTCACATTCTCTAAGCACTGCAATTTTTGTTTTAAATAGCTATGTAACTCCCACAAACATGATCATAAATCATAAGGTTCAAAGCCCTCCTAGCTCTTTGAAAACATATATATTTCATTTTAAATAGCATGCAAGGACATACAGAAAAAACAAAGCAAGAACAACTCCACCCTCTCCATCCCCCAAACCCGGCAATGGTGTGCACCTCCCTGCAAAAACCAGCAGCAGAAGGGGACTGCAGAGCATCAGTGTTGTTCTGGTTGGTCTTACACTATAATTTAGTAAATGCTTAATATATCCCACACTCAAGCAGATCCGCAGATGTCACTTACATGAGGTCAGGTCTGAAGCGATGGATAATGGCACACAATGCAAGGCCACTCTTCCAGGAGGTCGTCAGGTCTGTGACGTTAACGTTACGGTACCCCTCCGTCTGCTTCTGACACCAGGTCAAAAGCTTGTTAGGTCGACTCTCTGACTCTGCAGTTACAGCGGAGAGCAAACATTCTGAACAGTTTTTCTATGCTCAAAAGGCTCTAAATATTAAGCCACAACAAATACGAGATACCACATACCATGTCTTGAGAGATTCACTGATCTTCTAATGGAGCCTACTCTTTCAAGAGGACACTGCTGTAACTCATTGGTAACATATAATTGTCTCACCTACGAGTAAAAGCAATTAGGAGCATAATGTTAGAACTGCTTGGAGAGAAAAAGTTTCCTTTCTAGGTTAATTTTATCAACAGCTGGTTCTAAATTAAGGAGTCTCCTACTGATTTTGCTTACATGCTACTTGCAGCCTTCTTTTTCCTGGACAAAGGATAAGCTGTGATTTCACAGGCAAGCCTTTCAAGTACTGACCTGGTGAGGTCGAACACAACTTGAGTTCAGGTTCGGGTATCTTGTTCCTGGATCAATGGTATACTGGTCAAAGTTCTTGTTAATATTTTCAGGGGTGGTCTGAGGCAAGAGTCGATAAATGCTCTCTCTTATAGAAAGAAAAGATGCAAGAGATATTGATTAAAACAAATATTTTTTATATAAAGAGTATTTTATTTTTGCAGCTACCTGCACCTTATTTTCATACTCCAGGACAAGTGTTATGCACTAAATGCAGAATGCATCCATCCCATTTCTTATGCCTGCTTATCAGGAGGATGCCAGCCAGAAAAAGGACAACAAAAGGACAAACTCTTAGAAATTATGCCCAAATTTTCCTGAGGCAGGAAGCAAGCAAGAAAAAGAAGGGGGGAAAAAAAAACACAAAAAAGGAGGTTACATCATTCAGTCATCTGGTTTTGCTTTAATGTCCACCCAAGGAGTAACTTCTTTGCCACATAACAGCACTAAATCCCGTCATTCTGTAATTCCTATAACCACCACAGCCTTCCTTATTATGCTGTTCAGTTTTCCATTTGGGACTATGCTGTGTTTTGAGTCATCCCACAGGCTTCTATCTTAAAACTTCTCAAAGTACAGTACTTAGTAATGCTTCTACTTGCACTGCCACAACAATGACTATTTCTATTATGTATCTGCCCCAAAACAGCCTGAGCAGCTGTAGTGGAGCAGGGTTGTTGCCATCAGAACCGAAGTAAGCAACTTCAAGCATCAGAACATGGTGACACCAGGACAGCTGATGTACTAAATGGATTTTTTGCTCTGGTCAAAGAGACATTACATGGAGAAGCCTATGATGCAGAATTACAGCAATTCTCCATGACCACATATTTATCAGTCTAAATAAAAAAGGCATCAGGGCTACCAAGCTGAAATGCAGAGTTAAAAATCACAGATACCAACTATGAAAGTTGTTAAAGTATTTATTTAGACTTGTTTCAGGATTTATTTTTTTTTAATTAAAAAAAAAAACAGGTGCTGAGAAGGTTGGAGGGTTAATCTTTTGACGCAAGATAACTGGTTCATTTCCTTAAGGATCACATTTAATTCTAGTCATTAGTGACTTAAATTAGTGTTTTAAACCCATGTCATGCACATGGCTGTATCTCTGCATTAGTGTGCAGAAGCTCACGGAGCAACAGCCTACTGCTGTTGTAAATTGTTCAGTAACCTGAAGGAGTAAGTAATTTCAACCCAGTGCCACTGCAGTGAAGAACAGTATTGCTCCTGTTGGCATTCCGAATTCCACTGCCTTCTACCAATACTGCAACTCTGGAAAACACTGGAAACAATGGAGAAGACAAAGCCAGCACTCACCGCTCAGCAAGGATTTCTAACGGGGGCTTTCCCTGAGCCCAGCTCCGCACCATCCATGCCGTGTCAAAAGCAGCCAAGAAGCCTCTTGCACAGCCAGTACCCATTGGCCAGAAGGGCTGTAAGAAGCATTTACATTTTAATTCCTCATATTTCTCAAGGTCTTGTTACAAAAGTAACTTGCAATGTGAATTTAGTGTAGTCTTAGAAAATATCCCATAAAGAGTTAAAATACAACACAGCCAACTCTTGCAGTTTTCAGACGTTTCTCTCCTCCAAGTCTTAGGTAATGAAAAAGACTTTTTTCACTTTTTTTTTTTTTTAACTTCTATATTTAAAACTAAAGTTCTTAACCTCAAAAGGTAAAGGCGGGGGGGGAAGACTCAATATTCAAGAATTAGTCAAGGAAAAAAGTGGAAAAACAATGCCTTTCTTCTCATCTCCTAATTTCACTTTGGACTGACCTTTTCAAACACTTTAGACTGTCAGCAATGAGTTGTTTTTTTAAAAAGCTACCTTAGTTGTAATATAACTTTTCATTTCAGAAAGGGAGAAAAATAACATATTAAGGCAAAGAGACTGCAATAAAAATTTGGACCAAGTTCTTCTCTGTGATGGAAGTCAGAAAAATTATGTCATGCACCCAAGCTGAGGACACACAGCTCACAGTTTTCAGACAGAAATACAACTTGCATAAAGCAAAACAGGATCTCAGCCAGAGACTGCCAGCCAAGCATTAGTTATGACATAACTATGGCATAAAAAAAGGAGGGAAAAAAACCTATTCCAAGGAAGGTACCATTGTTTCAAGACATGTAAGAGAACAGTTTGTTCTGGAGGGCAGACTGAACGGCTGAATTAAAAAAGACGACGTTCCAAGATATACCTCAAGCAAGCTATCTCCGACAAGCGCCACCAGGAGCTGATGTCTGTGCCTCTCTCTCACTAGTGCAGCATTTTCAGATGCATACATGGAAGTAAAATCAAACATTGCTACATCTGGTTGCCCATAGTGATTGATTGCAAAATCCAAGGAAGGCAGCTGGTAATTGGTTGCAAAGTCAGCAGCTTCTCTGGCATAGGACAGCAAATCGCTCTGGTTCACATTTTCCCCACAGAGGAGCAACTCGGTATCAATATAGTCCTGCAAGGAGAGAAGCATTAGGATTAGATATTGCAGCTACTCTCTCTGGATTGGAATGTTGCGGTCTCATAGCATGAGTGGCAGCCACACATCTCACGGCATAAAGAGCGAAGTGGGATTTGTCATCTCCTCCAAGAAGTTAATACACAGGCGTAAGTTACCGTACTCCCCCAAAGAGGAACTCCCCATGCCACACGGAACAAGCAGCTTGATTTGCAACAGGATACCAGAGTGCCTCCCAGTTCCTCGGTTATGTGTTATTTTCATTACGTTACCTCCCTCCCATCAAAAGATGTTATCACCACCACTGCAGCGGTTTTTTGGATGTGTGCACCCCGCACCTGACGCCACACAGAGCAGAAGTGCCGACATGCTGCTGATGCAACAGGCGGGTCTCAGCCTGAAGGCTTGACTTAGCATCCCCATAACGACACATTCAAACCTGGATCACACGAGCTTTTCTCTTCTGTTCAGGGCTGGGTTTTTTCTGGCCAGTGTGGTGGAGGATCCTGCCTTTACAGGTCATCCTACTTAAAGCCAGTTTCTATTTACGGGTTAATCGTAGATGAGACCCCTAATCGCAGGGCTGACAGCACAGAACCGCTGTTAGCCCAGTTGGTTCAGACTGACTGAGGTTTCTCCCACTCAGACCTGAGCAAATCAGGAAAACAGCTCTGACGGGCCACAGCTGCTGCTCCTCTTCTCCAGACTCCCCACAGATCTGTGGGACTGCCCCCACCTACAAACACCAGCCCCTGAGCCCAGGGGGCTGCTGCCCTTCCCCTCTCCCAGCCCCGCTGGGCAGGGCTGGCTGCTCCGCCCTGGGAGCCCCTGTCCTGCAAAGGGGCAGGAACTGTGGCATTGGGTGGTCCCATCAGAAAGCCAAGAAGCCTCCTGATAGCTCCCAAGTACTTCCTTGGGGAAATTATACTCGACTGTTTTGGCACAGTCTTACTGTGCAAGAAAAATTGACTTCTCTTGGGTTTCCAGAAAGAGAAATTTAAATAGTGCCAAAACACTTTCTAGAAACAAAAGAAAATAAACCCATACATCTTACAGAGAAGAAGAAAACAGAGAAAAGAAAAGAAACAAAGGCCTCAACGTCCCACGTACTTTTGAGAGTTCAGGCCGCTGTGTTTATAGCCTCCTTTTGTCATGTTGCACCCACTTTACAGAATCTGAAATTTAGTTTTAATGCTTCCTTATGTGCCTGATAAAACTGGATATAGCTGTGCTAAGATCACCCTTAAATAAATGAGGTTTTTATTTTCTGGTGTGGTGACCACACCACATATTTTCAAGGTGAGTCAAGATCCTATTTCAGTCAGTTTCAGAACCAAAAAATTTAGGAAGTATTGTTTTCAGTTCTCTACAGAAACTTTGTTTTGTTTGTTTTTCCCTCCAGTCAGCACAAGAGTAAGACCTAAGTGATTTGAGCTTCAGCGAAGTGATCTCCTAAGTCTATAGAACACCCTCTATAACATGCAACAATGTTTATGCAGATGTTCACACTTATTCTGTGCCAAGTAAATAGAATAGTTGTTTAGCCAGCACTTTTACATACATTAATAATCACTCCTTTGTCCAGAAGACTCTGCTTTTTTGCTGTCATCACAAAATAATGAGTGTTATCTTTATAGTAAACAATATTCTCCAGGTCAATTCCTGAAAAGAGAGAATACATTTGTTATGAAGTACAGTACATTGTCTATGTCATTTACTAAGAACATGTGATTGGCCCCTAGAGGTGTCTCCTTCCTGGGATACATTCCCTTTCCCAGCTGGGATGAAGGCTTAGTGGACAAGACGACACGGAACAAAACAAGAGGAGTTCAGCCTTACCCCAAAGAGTCTGTCTCAGCATTATTAAAAGTTATTTAGCATCCTTCTCAGGAACGGCCAGTTAACTACAGCCTTAACAATCTTCCGAGGTAGAAAAGGAGAGCCAAGGGAACCTTTTTAGGTTACTAGGGCTCCAGGGCACTGGGTCTAACCAGGGGTTTTGGTTTCTATAATAGTCATTATTTTTAAAAAAATAACATCAGTTGTAAATCACAAATGGAATTGCTTGTACTGCCAGTGGATTCAACTATTCTGAAACCCCTTTTCATAAAGATGTATTTTAACAGTTTATATTTTAAGTATTTACGGCAGATTCCTGTCTAGTTCTTTTCAGTTTATCAGATCTACACATCAAAAAGCAAGAATAAACTCCTCCCAGAAGGGCAGAGCCTTTTTCACAGGGTTTAAGCTGTTCAGTATGTGAATGGATGCAAACAAAACAAACCATGTCTTTAGGGAAATCTCTGAGCACTGAAAATGCTCTTCTAAATTTGTTCAACATAGCAGACGTTTTTACAGTCGAGAAAAGTTTAAACACTAAAACAGTCTATGATGTGGCAACACCCAAGCTAAGAAGAAATCCCACTGTACCATAAATGGACACTTCCATCTCCAAGCTTCTGACATCAACATCATTTTATCACTTCCTGGTTTGGTTTTTAAAAATATACAATAAATTTAAACTGATGTTAATAGGAAGAGAAGGGGTGGCCTGGCACATAAAGAGTTCCTCTACTGCCTCTTGTATTTGGTTGTGCAAAAAAATGAGGATGCACCCACCCGTTTCCTCTTTAAGGTCCTGGAAGAACTTCTGATTGAAGATGAAAGCAACACCACTAATTTCTTCTACCTTGGCTTCTGCAGTCGTATTTCTGTTTATAAAATTGGCAGTGATAGCTATGGCCAGCTTTCCACGAAACTCCTTCCTCCTGAAACCTGATAAGCAAAGAAAAGAACTAAAAACACTAGAAACTTCAAACTGGACTTCCAGGGAGGGTCAGCTCAAGGCAGTTTGATCTCTTTCCTATGTCTAGTCCTACCCTTCAAACAACACACCATCAGCAGTTTCCATCATTCCTCCAAAAGTCCCTGGAATGCAAAGAGTCTCTATCCCAGATCCCAGCTGCAAAACTAGAGCTGTACAGCACTGAAGATAAAGCCTCATTAAAAAAAAGGTCTGGAGGGGAACGATGGGAACAAGTCCAACATAGGAAGAAGGACAAATGATGACTAAAGAAAAACAGATTAGAAATAGAGCAGATCAAATTTAATGGAGGAAAACATTCTTAACACACTAAATAGCCAATAAGATTTTTGTTATATAGGTGGTAAAGAGCTTATGGCACAAACATGCAAGAGATCAGCAGTCAAAAGCAGCAGAGAAAGAAAAACAGAAACCTCCAAACCAGCGCGTAGGTGCGAACACTACCAGCTAACCAGGTTTTTCAAAGATTTTAGGAGTTGAAAAATATTCAGTGGCTTAACTGTTACATTTCCAAGGTGAGACTGACTGAAGTATCCAAACTAACTGCTCCTTAAGTTAAATCACCTCTGTAAAAGAGCCTCTGTTAAATACCTGGCGGTCACATTTTGTTCATTAGTTCAAACACACAGTGCAAATTTAGGGCACAACAGCAAAGACTACGCAATTCCTGACATGTATCTTGTCAGCCTCCTTAAAGTTAAATCATCATATAATTACTTAATCTTGAAGCAAGCCCAATGACATCATGATGCTTTCTGTAGGCAACGCAGATACACTGTACTGAGAATCAGAGATGACATGAGATTTCTTCATTTTGAGCTACAACTTAACCACAGAAGCAGAAAATATCACATAAAAACCAGTTTCAACACAGACTTCATTGGACTGAAAGGTAGCCTGTCGCTTTGTGTCCTCCATTCAGATCTTCCAAAATACCCTAAAGGCTGTAATGCTAAAAGCACACATTCACCTACCTTCTAATGTGTTCCTGCGGCCATCCGCGCCAATAATAACATCAAATTCATACTCTGACAAAGGGTGATCCACAGGCAGAAATTCGGCTCTCCAACCTATCTCTGAAAACACGGAGAATAATATTTTTTCACTCTTCGGTAATACAATGAAGAAGTGATTTCAGAGTCTGGAGACAGGGCATTAAGATCAACGGCCCATTTCTCATTCAAAGAGAGCTGGACTCTGCCTCAGTTTGATGCAGAGAGGTTCTGCTGCAGTCAAAGATGCATGCAGGTTAAATTAGAAAGGTGTCAAACTTGTAAACTGACAATAAAAATATAGAAGCCTTCGTTTATATCAGCTAATGCACTAAACTTCTTCTCAGACCCGTATCACAAGAAAATGCTTAAGCCCTTCATTCCCACAGAAACAGCCCCACAGCCACCTCATCAGGACAGTATATACATGTGGGAACAGCAAGGCAGGGCTGGGTTTTACAAGAAGAAAAACAGCTTTCCATTATCGATACTTTTGTCTTCTAAATAGAAATTAAACAGAAGCACACTCACAAAGCTAAATTTAATATTTGCATTAACACTAAGCTGATTAAGTGAACATGCTTGTATTGTCTGTATTTAAAATTACATGTTTTCACTACGTAATGTATTTATCCTACTGTCACTATACGACCATTTAAAGAGAGATAGCACAGTATTTTAATTAAAGTAAAATTTTAAAATATCCTATTGCTACTATACCCTAAATACTAATCTTTTTTAAAAAATAGGAAAAAAAAAGAGAGAAATCTGTCTCTTTTATTTAAAAACCTTGCATAAGATGGCTGATAAGACTCTGTGTGCCAGTGGGAGCTGTATCAAATGTGAAAGCAAAATGAGGCCCAGGGAGTTTAATCCATCCTCAATATTTATATTATCAATCAAAAATTGTTTTTGCAAGAAGATACCAAAGAGCCACACCAGACTCCCTACAAAACCTCAAACTCAGGCCAGAAGGCACAGTGCAAACCCTCAACTTCTCAGACTGGGTTGTATCTTAATTATCAGTGCTCTATCACAGTGACACTTATCATGCGTACGACTGCATACAGCAAACCTAGCTGAATACGGGCAAAAAGCCCCTATTTTTTAAATAGAATTCAGCTACCTTGAATGATTCCACATAAAGCCTGACATGAAAAGAAGTTACTGTGAACAGAACTAGATTATGATAAAAAAATACTTTGGTTTTCTTGATCTTCGGGAGGTTCCAGGACTTTAACGAATTCTAGATTCACATGGATTTCAACTCCTAGTATGAGTGCAACTTTGAAGAGGATGAGTTGAAGTTGTCGAATACCTGTAGACAGCAAGTAACAAAGATCAATTGAATGTGTAAGTAGTCACAGCTGCTACCAGTATGCCACCCGACAGATACTCACTGTCCGCACAAGCGTGCAGCATTACTATTTCCATACTGTGATGAATGCAAATGTAGCAGCCACCACAGCATGTTGTTCTCTTCCATCTCTTTTTCCTCTTGCAGCACAATCTCGTAAGTAATAACATTTATTTCAGTCTGTTTCTTAGGATATTTTTTTGAGAGCTGTCCTTCCTAATGATATTTAAAGGATCTGCTAAACAGTATGTTGACCATTTTAGGACAGAAAATTTTACAGCATATTTCCCTGCATGTACTGTTATATAAAATATGAATATATTGTTATATAAAGATAAAATACGAAAATAAGTATTATCACTTTTGTATATTTTCTCATTAAGGGTTGTGTCTACCCTCAACATACTAGAATGAGTATCAGTATTCTTCATACTTCGTATCGTAACAAAAACCTACTGCTTAACAAATCCAGACTAACAAAAAAAGCTGCTCCATAAGACTGGCATCTGTTCAACTGCCATTTCGTTTAAGTGAGACCATTTTTTCCCTCCGTGTGCATGCATGACCTTGCACGTGTTTAAGGCAGATGAGCTTTCTGCCAAGCCAGAAAAGTTTCCTTTGATCTTCTGACTTCAGTATACCTCTTATCTGAACAGTGTCCATGCCCTCAGATACTTACTGATGTGATCAATAGATCCTGCACAGAATTTTCCATAAAATTTCTTTGCTCCCAGACCCCGAAGGTCATGGATTGTAAACGGCCAGAGATGCAATACATTGTTCCTTGAAAAAGCGTCCCGCTTCTCCACGATGACAACTTTGGCTCCCAGGAAGGCAAGTTCTATGGCAGTCCGCAAGCCACATGGGCCACCTCCGATAATTAAACACTAGCAGAGAAAAGGAGGAGTCTTACACAGGGTTTTGTATTGACTTGCACACAGTTTAACTTACTCTATTAGTACAACTCAACGTTCAACTGGACTTAGGCTACTGAGAGCGTATTCAAGTCATCTATTTAAATCAATAAACAATTAAATTTTGTTTGTATGTGGCGTTCAGTCAATTTATACAAGAGGATAAACTGTGCTCCGTGCAGACATAAAAACATTTGATAGAAAGATGTAACAGAAGAAACAGCAAAAAGCCAAACACTTTTGAGCATCTTCTTGTACATCTCTAACTCACATTTAGTGTTTCAAAAGAGCTCGCAGTAAACAGGATTGCAGCTACATAAGAAGGAAGGGAAAGGAAGTAAGTGGTCTTGGTGGAGGCTTTTTTTGTTTTAAAGAGGAAACGTGTACAATTGCTAGGCTTGTTATACAAATCTATGATAAGCCAGTAGTCTTATTACAGTATTAGTTACTCTCAAGCGAGAGCGTCTCCTGAATCTCACAGCCTAGCTGGGTACTGCCGTGAAGCAGGGCTTCTCGACAGCAGGCAGCACGCTTGTCCTGCTACACCAGCGCTGGGGAACTCGGCCTCTCCTACGCCATTTCACCCAGCGCTCCACATTCTCACATTCAGGACAATCACATTTTAGGAGCTTAAATCTCAGTCTGAGCACCCTCAGAAGAGTTGCTTCAGAAATGATTACAGAGAATTCCTGCCCAAATGTTAGTTGGCAGCTCTGTTTTCACAGACAAGCAAGCAGAGGATTTCCAGAAAGCAAAACACTTAAACCCCAAGCATAGATAATGCTTACATTTTCCTACTGATTACTGAAAACTGATTAGAAACAGTCTTATAGCTGGACAACATCACTGTTCCAACCCTCCGCCTACAACACAGCCCCCCGGCCCAAAGGCCCCAAGCCCCCCACAGGCTGTGCCATCACTTCAAGCCCAGGCTCGGGCCGGGAGAGGCGGTGGGCCTGAGCGGAGGGCAGAGCTCAGGCTGCAAAGCCGAGCTGTGCTGCGTTGCAAATCCAAGCCCATTATCTCACCCGCCAGACACGCTCCCGTGTGTCCCGCGCACGCAGCCAGACAGCGATTACAGCTTCAGAGCGAGCACGGGCTGAATCTGGAGCTCCCTGCATACAAGCCTGGCTCCCATTACATTTCAATTTCATCAAATAGAGTCACTTATTTATTTTGGTTTGTTCATCGTTTGTTTTCAAATTTAACAACTTAAGCAAAAAATAATCTGGTGCTGATTTTTGTCCAACCCAAATGTAAAAGTGCGATTTATTTTTTTTTTTAATTTAATAAATAATTTGAATAAATTCCCAGTGAAAGAAGAGATCCTTTGAGGTGCTTTCACTTCGCTTTAAGCAAGTGTTTTGTTAACTAGAAATGGTAAATAAGTTAAAAGTTAGGTTGTTGCATTAGCCACTTGGCTTTCTTCCTCTTAAAAGAACATATTTATTTCATAATTCAGAAGAATACTCCTCACTGCATGCTAAATACTAAGAAAACATCAACAGATGTAATTATATAAAGGAAGAAAATAAAGTGCAGATGTTGCTGTGACTGAAGAGGATCACTGGTGGAGTCTGGGTCAGGTCTTTTCTGCACATGCTTGTTGTGATGAGCATGGGAACTCCGAGCTCGGACAAGTGACTGCCTTCACAGCTACACAGTTTTCCAGTAATGTTCAGCAAGCAGTCAGAAACATTTTACAAATAAAGACCATACATGGTTTGATAAGGTGGGGTTGGTTTTTTGGCTAACAAACTGCATTATATATAAATAAATGCAACTTTTTTAAAAAAAACCAGTCTTTTGAGATTTAGTCATAGTGGATCCTGCCAAGTAATAAAACCCACACAGAAAACACTGTTAGTTCCTCCTGGAGCTCTGCACCACAGTATGTTACAGTTTTAAGGAGGATTCTGCCCTTTCCCCTCCTCCTATCACCATTGACAAAATATCCCCCTAATTGCCTAGAGACGCTGTGAAAAATGGTTCTATATTTGTTATGATCCATGGTTACCTTCCCTAAACCTATTTATCTATGTCTCAGAACTATTTGATTTATTAAGGACACTTCCTGCTGGTGTGGAGCTACTCACACTTTGTCATCTTTTTTGAAACTTCTGGGGTCAAAACCAGCACAAAACTCTTGCAAAGGTAAATCTTACTGTGTTTATGTTCCCACCTTTTATTAAGGAAAGGGACTGTAGCACTGTCACTACCTTGCCCCCCCTTCCCAGCCCTCTACTCGCAAACAAAGTCGTAGGAGAAGCCTCCTTGTAGTCAGCCTAGAACAAACCCTGAATGGCTTCCTGTTTTCACCTCCTGTTACTCCAGTCTCCTGGCTCATCAGGGCCTGCTTCGGAAATTAATTTCTTGCAATTTAAACACAGATCGTGACAACTGACATCACGTAAGGAAGTCTCAAATGATCAGTCCTGAAATGTAACAAACAGGGTTGGACAAATGCCGATAGTTTCTTGACATCCACATCGCCATTCACAGCTCAACTGTCTTTTAACGGTGCCAGGTCATCTCCTAAAAAGGTAACGGGTAACTTGACTTCTCAGTGTCTTCTACTATTTATTCACAGTAACAGTTGCTGAAGAGGCCTGACTAGGAGCTTTTGTGTATTTCTTGTTCAGGCTGGAAATGACGGGAGAAGGATTTGTATAGATTACGGGGCAGTTTATCCAAAAATAAGATCACAACTAGACTTGTGTGACCTGCCTGAAGAATCAGAATCACGTAGTAGGCTATTTGTACTACCAACAGTATATTGTGTTAGAGCGAGACAGCAATGCTGAGAGAAGGCATTTTTCTCAGTGAAAACCTCACAGTACATAGAGCTGATCGTCTGCCTGCAAATGTATGTAAATACTTCCTATCAGATCCAAAGCTTCGTTAAATTTAAAACACTCCTCAAGAACAGCACCCAGGTTACAACGAGACAGGAGCAGGCAGAAATACAGAAAGAATAAATGAGGATGGAGAAAACAGCACAGCTGGGCATTCACGTGGCAGATGAAAGCACGTGATTCTAAAATGCCAATTTTCCTCCTTTATCCTTGATGAAAATAATCTATCTTTGCATATATTTCATCCAAAGATCTTATAAATGCTTAAAATATTGAGCGCATGTCTTATAGAAGAGGAAATGCACACCCTGAGGAAGGGAGCTGCGACAAGGGCTCAGCTTGTTTCCCGGCGCTGTGCCTGCCACCTCCCCAGCCAGGGGGGAAAGCCGGGTGTCACCAACACCCCACAGCCCCAGGCACAGCCCCAGGCACAGCCCCCTCTCTGTGCTCCAGCCCCGCCTAACATTACATACAGAAAACCTCCCGCACCAAACTCCTGCTACGCAGTGACTGGCACTGAAGAGACTGCCCGTCAGGACCAACTCCTACTGCAAGGCTCGCCACGAGGACTCTTCATGAGAACTTTGTGAGCTAAATTCACCTACTCTTCTTGAAAATATCCTCGCGATGAATTACTGATTACGATAAATGTGACAATGAAGATCTTACAGTTATGATGTAAGTTATCACAGGTAAACGGGCATGCCGGTTTGAGTTAAACTTCTACAAGAGCATTTTTAGAATACCAGTTACAAAATTCCCACTGAAGAGGACTAAAGCAAGTTTACAGGACAGTAACAGTTGCCTAGTGACAAACTTAGGACTCAATATTTAAAATTTTAAACTGAACAAGTAAAGCATGGAAATTTTTGTACTTCAAAATAAAACTGTAATAAGCCCATACACGTTTTATAAAAGTTGACTACCTAAGTTGCTGAGTAAATACTATGTTTCTACAGTACTGTTAAAAAGTACTGTATTAAAAGATAATTATTTCTGTATAGATCTTGTCCCACACTATAACCAAGCATGCTCTTTGTTGCATGATTTATCTTTAGACTGAAATAGAGCAGAAACTTCATATATTTTTTTCCCCAGTACAATTACAAGATATCAGAAAATTTCACTTGTAATAATATAAACATACATGGCATTTGCTAAGTTTCATAAGCTTGATTCTACCCAAAGGTCAATCTGACTGTAAGAGATGCTACTTGCTCTCTATTCGTATGTTTAAGAATGGCAGTGCCTTGAAAGTCTCCAGAAAGTGTTTCTACACTGAATAAAGAGCACTTACTGCTGAGCTAAGTGTAAGCACAAGTTACCTCTCCAAAAGCAGAATCACTTTTGTGCCAGGTGCAGGTTTTTGATATGACCTCCTGTATATAACGTACAAATAGAAGGGGAGGAAAGGGAGAGAGGGATGCTGAGCAGGGGCCTCTTGCAACTCCTCCTGTCCCCTGCTATTAAATCGGCAGCCTGTGAATCCAGACACCTATATCCCATTCTGGAAAAACCATATGCAGTCTAACAGCTGAGAATTTGCAGAATGCCTCCACTGGTTTTCACACAGTCAAGTAAGCTTACAGAAACAGCTGAGGTTTTGAGAGCAAGAGGGGGAGAACAAGAATACTAGCACTGTGTTGAACAAAAGATAATGACCACAACGACCTAGTCACAAAGATATCATTCACTTTAATAAATGAAAGACAGAATCTACTCATTGAGTTTGAAAAATGTAAAAAAAACCCACGTTAGCTCTCGGCTTTACGTGCTCACGGTCAAGGAACCTACGAGGTGGGAGCAGCACGTGGGTAGGGGATGCAACCAAAGAGCATGTCTTTGCACAGTTAAGAAGAGACAAATCCTGTTGTAGCTCAATGCGTTACACTGAATCATCCAACTCCAAATCCCTCACTCCTCTCCCACCCAAGGTACCCAACCATTAAATCAATGCTGGAAAATAAAAGTATGTTCAATTACGATTCACTCCCCATATGTTCTTGGGATGAAGACAGAAGCTGCTATCACTACAGGAATTCAAGATTTTCTCATTTCTGCCTTTCAGCTGATTTGGAGCTGAAAAAGAGGAGATTAATTTTAGACTCCAGCTCAACAGCAACGGGACAGACACAGAGATACCCTTTGCTGTCTTAAGGCACGCCATGTCAGAAGCACCACTTCTACTCTTCAGTGGAAATGCACACATATACTAGTGAAAAAAATAGAGAGAACCATCTGCCCAAATTATTTCACTTCCTTCAACTTGCATGTAATATTTACCCAAATCACCAGCTGGAAATGAAAACCTGCAGGAGCAGATCATGCTGCTAGAAAGGAGCACCAAGGGGTGGCTTTCCCGCGGTGCCTCGAAGCTGCTGGCAGGTGCTGCGGGTGCCCCCGGCGCCCCCGGCTGTGGGCGCCCCACAGGGACAGGAGGCTCTGCCCACACCCGGCGGCCTGCAGGACGCAGAGAGCAGAATGCTTTGCCTTCCCATGGCAATGCTCTCCCATCATCTGCTCTGGGCCTCAGGTGTGTCCATGGCCACAGCCACCAGCCCCAGGACTCCAGAGCAGCGCCGGCCTTCGCGCGGCGCCCACAGCGGCAGGGAGGCACCAAGGGTTGATTCCACGGACTCCACAGCGTTACATCCTACGTGGATTTGGGCAAGCGTCATTCACGATAGGGCTAGATGTGATGCAACACGAGACAGGCACAAAATGTAATGAAACAACACATTTTCTGGATCAGCAATGACTTCCTGGAGAGGCTCCAGAGAGAAACAGCTGCATAAGCAGCTAAGGCAGACAGCTACCAGAAGCTGCAGCGGGAAGCTCTCCCCACCACAACGCTTTTCCCTTCATCCCCTTTACTAGACATGAAAATGCTTCTGGCAAAAATAGGACTGCTCAGTAGGACATTCCTGACTTACAGTTCATTTTGCATTTGTAGTCTCAGATTTTTTCACATAAATTCATTGACAGCCACTGGATACAACAGTGCAGTCAAACATACCCTGAATCCACTGAACAGCCAATACAGTTTTTAAACTTTGAAACATTCTAACTGAAATAGCTGAAAAATAAAAATCTATATGCCACTTCAGATGTTAAAATGTCAAGAGCGAAGGCTTTATTTAAAAAAAAAAATACATATAAAAAAGAAAAAAGGTTACTCTCACAATAGGCATGACACATTTTGTCAATCTAAGATGCAAATCCAATCTTGCTACAGCCCTGGTCTACCAAAGCACTGCAATATAGCATTGCTCTCCTAAATTCAACAACCCTGTTCAGGTACTGCTGCTTCTCCAGACAAAGTCCCCCGTGCAAAGTGCTTGTCACCTCCTTTTCTACAAACCAGCCCATCCACCAGCACCAAGGAAGGACGTGTCGCTATAAAATAGCTGTTACCAGACACGTTGGAGGTACACCAGTACAGCACTCTGACAGGAACGTGCCCTTCGTTGCATGAGACAGTTGTACTCGTGCCTGCTGCCTGACTTGAACACTGCTACACCCATACAACTGGTTTTACTAAAAGGCAACAGAACGTGACCCTGAGGAGAACAGCAATAACTGCAGCTAAACACGACAGTGATTTGGAAGGTGTCCATTCAACTACATACCTACATAGAAAAGGAACAGTGCCGATCTAAAACAAAGATTTTTTTTCTTAATTTTTAGAAAGAGGCCAGATACCAAAAACATATACCCAAATTTTCTGTGGTTAACAGATCTATACTACAGGCAAATATTAAAAGCGGAAAAAAACCCTAATTCTTCCATCAAAGGAAGGTGGAAAAGGTGGTATAGAGCTAATTAAACTCACCCTACAAAAATTAAGTGATTATTAAAAGAATCTTTTCCTCTATTACACTATGTTTTATGAGCTCCTTATAAAGTTAGTAAGGTTTAAAGTGTTTCATTTGACAAAAATAACGCTCAGTTAAATGTACTTTAATGAGAGGTCCTAACTCTCCAAAGGGCTATGTGAACACGACTTAAATGCATTACAGATAGTTCCAAATTCTACCTTAAAATATTATTAAGACTAGCTGGATCTTGCTGAACAGAGATTTTTGGAGAGTAAACACCACAAATACCACTGTTGGGGAAGCTCAGAGGCAGCTGGGAACAGCGAGGCTCACGCACTCCTGACACTGCCGGTGCAGGACGCGCATCACGAGGAGTGCTCCTCTGCTTTCCATCCCCCAGTGTTTTACCCTTCGCACTCCCATCAAAGCACGCATGCAGCACCTGTACTGGCAGTTGGCAAAAATGAAGACACTGTTACTTTTCTTCTTAAAACACTGTATCATGGATTTGGGGCTACCTAATCTAGGCTGGGTTTGGACAGAGCTCTTTCCCCAGCTCCACACCCTGCAGTTGCTGCCCTCGCAGCTGGACGTGGCATAATCCAGGGATCAGAGGATCTATCTTTGCTGCTGTCCCGTTTTACTGGGTCAAAATGCCAGAAGTGAAACATTAGTACATTTACTGCATTCATTTGGCTCATCTTTACTGTTTTTTTTTTTTTCCCCCTCTTCTTTTGGAAGATAAGCTTCTGCATGGAAAAAACCACACGCCTTCATTTTTCCTGGATGAATTTGGACACTTGTCCATCCATCCCCTCTCAGATATATGTACTAATATTAGATTTGCATATAAAAACCTTTCCGTAGTTTGAAATTAAAACAATGGTATGAAAGACATCTGAAACTTATAGTCTGCTATGCAACACATTAAAAGAAAGGCTGTGTGCATTCAGTGTTCTAGAAGGTTAAGAGTTCCTTTGTTGATGCACCAAAGCTGTCAGGACTTTATCTGGAGCTTTTCTGAAGAGCTCTCTCAATTGGTCATATTTAAAGATGTTGACTTGATCTCAGAGATTTTATAATAATTTACAAAAGCAACTTTTTTTAAAAAATTGCAATTGGTAGCCATAATACAGAAAAGTATCTCTAGAAACTTTCAGTTCCCTTGCACTAGTTAGTTATCTGAAGGAAACCTGCATACATCATCTTACAAGAAATGTTACACTATTTTTAATAAAGATTATCCACCAGAAATCAGGCAAGTACTTTAATACAAAAAACTCCTTAAATGAAGCACAAAATGAACCTTCTAACACCCTTTGGAATTAAGAGCATATTTTCCATTTGCTTACCTGTCTTTCACTATAATCAAAATGGGAAAAAAAAAAACCCACACCCAAAACCCACAAGAGATAGCCTTTTTGGGGGGGGGGCAGTTGCTTAAACAATCAAAATGAAAACAAGATAAACTTTGCAGAAAGAATGTTGCCTGACTGTCCTGGTCATGAATAGTGTTGGCAGCATTTATGTACTTTGTCAATTTATTTTTTTTTTGGTAGGGTTACACCTGTCATACTGAGATGATGCTTTAAGGCTATCCTTATAAAAATATCAAGAAAGACACAGCAAAATAAAACCATGAAACAAAACAACTCAGCCAGAAACGGAGAACTGGTGAAGAACAGAGATGAAGAAACAAAGGTGCCAAGAGCTTCACCTCCGGGCACAGCAGAGACTAAGCAGAGACAAATCCTCGAGCCTTGGAAGCCTTGGGAGTAGTGACACTCGTGGGATCACGACTGCAGGAAATAACTAATCCTCTACCTGGTTTCAGGGTAGGGGCTGGCCAGACACTAGAGGACTCATCTACAGACCCATGCTTTATGGCATCCAAAGCACACAGGTAAGCTGGTCAACAACCATGGTTTTGGCTAAAGGAAAAAGTTAGTAATATGCTTTAAAAAAAAAAAAAAAAAAAAAGCACTGTAGCTACAGCATGGTCTGTCTAAACAGGTGAAATACTACACTGAACCTAAAATTTTTGACTCAAATCAGCTAAACTTTCTCTTAGAAATTGTGTTTTTGAAGTAAGTGGTGAGTCAAGTTATTTCAAGGTCATTTCACGGAGTATTTTAAGATATATTCTAGAATCAATTTCTATATTAGGTGAATTATTAACCGATATCCAATTAAAACTTGGCTTTTAGAAGCCAGTACTGGGTAAATGAGCCCATACAGAACCAGCCATCAGGTCAGAGTCAGAATCTAGATATTATTATTATTTATTCTTAAAAAGCTGAATCATTTAATCCCATCATTTCTCACTTTCCCAAGCAGAATGACTGTTTGGCAGTGCATGACAGCTATAGCCCACCTCAGAACGCAATGCCTACAAGGCAGCAGCAATTCTGGGCTCTTGGAGTTTATTTTCTCCCAGCTCATTACAGTCTTCAAAACCACTGCCTTCTGCCGTGCTAGAATTCACAGCCACTTACTTGGCAAAGCCAAATACAGCTCCAAAGAGTGATAACCTGCTTTTTTTTTTTTCCCCCCCCAGTTTATTCAACTGGTCATTTGCATATACAAGTTTACCAGAAGTAGACAATGCTTTTACTTTTTACATTTTTATTTACAATTTGAAAACACTAGGAACTGACCGACCAGCACTTCTTAATAATATTGGCATCCGATAGCATCAACAAGCAAGGTGGACTTGAACAGTTCAAACAATTAGAAAAATTGATCTTTACCGTAACATTTTTTAGGACAGTTCTGATAGCAGAGAAAGCTAGACTTGTACAAAGCAAACAAACCAGGCTGCTGGCATATGACACAACAAAAAAAACAGATTTCAGCACCTCCAGTTCTTATTTCCAAAACCTTCACAGCTGGAAAAAAAGGTACATAATAGCCCTTATTTACCGAAGGAAAGTCTTGAAAAATAAAAGTATTAAGAAGGTGAAAAACATATGAAAGAGAGCATGTTTCAAAAAGAGGGGCAGAGTGTTGAAAACACAAATTTGGCAGCAAATTGCACATCACGAGGTGTAAGTCTCGGACACAACAGCGGGAGGATAAGCACCCATAGGAGATCAGTGTTTATTTACACGGCCACGTATTAATGACTCTGTGTTCACATTCCAGGCAGGGTGAAGTTCAGATGGTGGCACCTGCCTGAGCCGCTCCGGCTGTGCCCGTTCCGCCACTGCCAGGGCTGTGCCCGGCCGACAGGCAGAGACCTTCCTGGCCCAGGTGCTCCGGCCACACAGGAGCCAGCAGCACTGCCCTGCCAGGAAGGGCTTCGGAACCTATGGCGTTGTTTCCTACCCTGCGAAAAAACTAACAGGAGAAAAAGGAAATAAAAAAGTATCTGAGAGAAATGCCTTTGCCTTCCACCGGGCGCTTGCTGATCAGCATAACTTGTTATTAATGCTCTGGGTGTGTAGCCCTTAGCAGGAAGCTCTCTGCCATCTCACAGTGTTTTCTACTCTGGGTTGCAGTTTTCCCTGGGGCAGTTGTTTTATCTGAATCATAAATCCAGCGAGGATGGCAGGGAGTACAGGCAGGACGGGCAGGCGGACACCGCTCGCAGGGGGGAGTATGTGCTGCTGCACGGGTCCTTTTAAAGCTGCTCCTGTAACTTACTCAAAGGGGCACTGGAAGTGAAAAACAGCACAAGACCAATTCAAAGTGTGGCATAACCACGTGGTTCCTGCTAAGTTAGTATCTTAGTCAAATAAACAAATCCAGAGAGTGATGCAAGACAAGAAAAGCAGTATCTCTCGGTTGGTTTCTTAAGCAGAAACAGGCACAACCTTGGGAAACACAAGCTGTTCTTCAGGGCTGAAACAGGAGCAGCAAATGAATCACAATTTGAAAAACAAAATCAGAATTTGATCTAGCAGTGTTAGCCAGACTACTAAAGAGAGAAGGAAAATTGAATAACAGTCCTGGTCCTCCTTCAGGTAGCTATGTAGCGTTCCTCTTTGGGTCTTCTCTGACACAGATGAGGTGAAGGTATTTTAAGCCTCTGCTGCAGGTCATGTTCTCCAAACCTCTGACCACTCTTTGCTCTGCTCTGGACTTCTCTAGTTTGTCTGCCTCTTGATTATAACACATACTGCCAAATGGGCAAAATATTTCAGCTGGGTTTCCATCTGCACCAGCTAAATGGAAAGGAGCCCACCCCAGCCTCCAACACCACAGGCCTCCGCAGGCAGGCTCCTGGGACCAGCTCCGCTTGGGCCAGCACTGCGCATGGACTCAGCCCTTGTGTGGGGTCCATTATAAGATCATTCTCCTCAGCATATTCCCAGTTTTCTCTGGGTGTTGCACTCCTCCATTAGAAGGGTCATAATTTTGTAGTGGCTTTTAGAAATTTCATCCTCTTGATCTCAGACCATTTCTTCAACTTTTCAAGATTTTTAAAAAATTCTAACCCGGCATTTCAAAGCGCTTGCAGCTCATTCCAGTTTGGTTGTGCCTGCACCTCCCCAATCCAGCACCCAGAGTTTTAATAAGCATGACAAGTACCACTGAATCGCCGAAATCCCACTAATGCATTTCCCCAGTCTGGCAGCACGCTATTCTAGCATCCCTGTGAGGACAGTTCTTTAGCTGCCTGCGTGACATAATGCAACGTAAACTGCATTTATAAGTTAGCTTGTTAAAGCAAGGTCAAATCAAAATGGCAATTTCTGCTTCCTTCAGACAGGCTGGGCCAGTGTCTTTGTAAAGGAGGAAGATACCTGTATATCTGGTTGTGGTGTTCACAGTCAGTGCAAGATGTCACCATTACCCACTCCATCCCTCATCTCCCAGGCAGTTAGTGTAACAGCCCCACAGCTCTCATGTATTTCTCATTTAAAACTGATGTAGGTGTGAGGTACAGCTCTTCTGTTAGCTCAAATGATGTAACACTTGTCCTTCTCTCTGCCATCACCAGGACCCAGAGCAAAACCAAGGCCCATTTGGGTACCCGCCAGACTATCACAGTTCTGGAAAATTTGAAGCAAAATGTGACCAGCTGCTAGGACAACAGCTCTCCTTGTGAGCCCTTTTTCACCACAGATCTCCCCTGCTGCCAGGTTTGTTTCAAAACACAGCTTAAACTCACCCAAACATTCCCAACCTGAGGAAAAGGTTAAAAGACTAAAGAGTTAGAAAACTGTAATAATGTCACATTATGGTATAAACTCAGATTATTTTTCAATAAGCACTTTTCATCAGATATACAGGTTAAGACAGAAATATCCTAGAGTCCTGAAAAGGCAAACAGGTGTCTAGGTTAGTTTGCAGAAACCTGGCTGCAGACACGAACAGATTCTGTGTGTAAGCACAGACATGGCAGGGAATGTGGGAATTCTGAGAAGTGACTGGCATAAAATAATCCACCCTTACACTGTAGCAGATAAAGCAAAACAAATTAACCTAATTCCAAGGGTATTAAAAGGGAATTTCTACTTGGTCTTTACAACAGATCCCAGTTAAACTTTTTTTTTCCACCATCAGCTCCATCACTGTTAAGGCTTTTTAGAGAGAAATGCCAATAGAAATCCTGTTGTTTGCTTAAGAAAATCAGCTTCTACTAAAGTATTTTGCATTTTCACTTCTTACACAGCATCTCTTAGAACTGTGGTGGTTTATGTTCTACCAGAAGTTATATTAAAAGCTATCTGCACAGATATCTAAACCAGAAAATAATGTAGATTTGTCAGCAGAAAGAGGAAAGAGAGCAACCACATCCCCAACAGCCCAGTTCTCAGGACAGACATGGGAACCTTGGGAAGGACCTGATCTGTAGGAGACAGGAAATTGCCTTATTGTCTGAAATCTGGTTTTTAGCAGCCAAGTGTTAAATCACTCCTTGGTAGCAAAAGTTATGTATTTCCTCACTTATCAGTACACAAACATTACCAGAGCGAAGCTGGGAACGCAGCTAACAACAAAGCCCTGACCATATCTGCACCACGGGGCCTCTCCGAAGGCAGGAGACGGGCCTGAGCCGAGCAAAGCTTTGGCGTGGGCTGGAGCCCCCTCGGCCCCCTGGACACGTGTGGACGGACACACGGCCCCGCAAAGCCACGGTTATGGGAACACACACACCCCATCACAACCTTCTGCTTCAAACTTAATTAAGCCACTCGCGGTGACAATAGTAGCGTTTTGTGTGAAAGTAACTGGGAGTCACTCCCCGGGGGAATCTTTATTAAATATCTGGGAAATCAGGTCAGGGTGGGACAGTTCCCTTCTGTCGACTTCTTGCAAAGTCATTAAGCAAGGGACAGAGAAACAGCACAGTGCAGTTAAAGTACAGATGTAAAGCTACTGCTATGCTGCAAGCCAAAAATTTTAAAACTCCCAAATGCCTGAAAAATCTTATTTAGGCTGTTTGATTATGTTACTTTGGCCAGGCTTCATTGCTTTTCATGACTGATAAATCTGAAAAATCATGTGTTTGAGGACACGTCTGTAGGATAATAAAGTGATTTCATTACCAAATCTCATGCCAAACATTTGCCTTTGCTGACGTAATTTGGCCCAATCTCAGTTTAAAACACTGCTCATAGAGTCAAATATTTTGTTTTGTTTCCAAAGAACCCTGTCTGCTGTGTGTCCTGTCATCACCCAAGCTTCTCCCCAGCCTTCCTTGAAAAATTCTTAGAGAAACGAATGCACAGACAATGTTCAACTTGGCTTTACTGCGTGTCCATAGGTGATTTGCTGCTTCTCCCTTCAGCTCTAACAAATCTTCCTTACCACTCATTCCCATCAGTCCTGTATCTTTTACTAATTTGAAATAACTCTGTAAAAGTTACGTATTAAAATTCTTAAAATAAATTTACAGTGGAAATCCACTGCAAGGCTTTAGGTGCCCTGTCCTAAAAGCAAAAGCAAAACAGACACCAAAATAAACAGCCTGTCTTTCAAGTGTACCAAACACATCCAGGTGCCACTTAAAATGTCGGTAGAATGCGTGGTCCTTAATAACCTCAACACCTCAATACATTCTGGATTCTGCTTTCTAAGCACTGTGTGTTTGGATTTAAAAAAAAAAAAAAGGCAGTTGAGTATCTTTTTGTGAAAAGTTACAACCTTTCATTCACTAAACTTCCTATAGTAAAACAGTCAACTTCTAGTTTTAAGTCTTATGACCTTCACAGGAATTTTATTACAGTAAGAGAGTTAGCAATGCTATCTAATACATCTAAGATAAGCTTGGTGTGTTCATTATAAATCCTGATTATCAGGTTTGGAAATCTCCCCGTTTCACTTATTATTTTGAAGAGATTATTATGTCCAGCAAAAGATGTTCCATCTGGATACTTGCTCTTTATAGAATAAACAGGTTGAAGTTTTCATTACGGTAGGGATATTTTTGAGTTGGAGCACAACTGGCATTCCCTTCTTTCATCTTACAATTCAATTACCCTCTTCCCGAAAAATATTTGTCTCAAGGGACACAGTCACAGCACTTGAACACACAAACTCACTGGCTTCTCTACCAGTATATACAAACCCGACTGAAAATCCAAGTCACCTCTCAAGGAGCAACTAACGCCAGCACTTCAGGAGGAAACGTAGCCACAATACCAGCGGGTTTATACATACTGGATTATTTGCTTAATTAAGAAACAAGTGTTTGTTTAGTGCTACAGAGGAAGGCGGGGAGAGGAAGACATCTAGAAACAACCTGCCTCATCTACTGTGAGGGGCAAGACTGCAGATTAGGACGTTTGTAAACAACTGAGGACTGGTAGGAAGCCAATTTCCACCTAACAACAAGGAGAGAGACCTGGTATCCACTCCTCATCCCGGCGATCACCCTACGGCTACGTAACACGGCAGCGCCCAGCAGAGCCCAGGAGGGCTCTCCCCTTCTCAGCTCTGTGGAGCAGGATCTATTAACCCCCAACGCATTCATCTGACAGCCTCTGGTAACGGCGACAACAGGACGAGGAGCGGGAGGAGTTTGGCAGATAAAGCCTGTCCCGTTTTCTCATGGCAGGTACACCAGTGTGGTTAGCACCGGGAGACAGGGCTCAGACCAGTGCTGAGTCGGGCACAGAACCTCCAGGCTCCATCCCCACTTGTCACCCAGGGCTCCTCCCTGGCTGGCTCACACCTCGGCCCTCAACCCCTCCGCTCCCGGCGCCCTCAGCCACACGCTCCCTGCAACGCTGCCTCAGCCAAAGCACACCCCAGCAGAGGAGCCCGTGGAGCCTTCCCTCCAGCTGAGGTGCCGATGTCACCCAGTCCAGGTAGGAATGACAGATGTGAAAAGAGCCGCTGAGTTTTTACGCAAGCCCTGGAAATGTGGGCATAAGTAATTTTAGAGTCATTCTCTTGCAGTAAGTTTCCCAACAGGAATTTTTGGAAGGGAACCTAATCTGTTAGAAAACAAGCTTCAAAAGGCCAAGTCCAGGAATGAGGAAGACAAAGGAGGCCAACAAGGATAGAGTTCAAGATCATTTGTTTTTCAGGAACCTGTATTATACACACACACCCCCCCCTACAAATGCACATACGTATGTATTTATATATGCAGCACTCAAAACTTTTTAGCTCAATTTTACTGATTTTCTTTATGCCAACGTTGTCCAGATAGGCCTCAAAACCACCGCTCAGACTGTGAGCAGGAAAAAAAAAGTCCCCTGCCCAGGAACCGTGCCCAAGGTGGGGCCTACAAAAGAGACAATGCTCAGAAGACCAAAGCTACACACAAGCACAAGGAATTTGCCACTGCCCTCCCCTCGAACGCACCACACCATCATCTGAAACTGGGTATATACAGACAGAAATGGGTCTACCAAGGCAGCTGGTACTTACACATTTGCACTTTCAACAAAGTTCCCTTAGTTCTCCTCAAGTGTAAGCATGTGTTTTGAAAAAATAGCATGCATGTTTGAGGGGGAAGACAACACCACATTTGCATGCTTCAGAGAATCAACACCTCCCTTCACAGTAAATCTGGCATGCTTTCATGGGCAGTAATCTCTGCTCTCCTCAAGCATGAATCTACAGTCATGGGAGAGCCAGAATTTCAGGTGCACAGCATGAGCCAGGTCCTGCCCCCTGATACATAAACATGCATGCCTCAAACACCAGTGGGAGCCTCATTCATATGTGCACATACATCTCTACCACACAGGTAAACTGCCAGTAAATCAAGGCAGAGTCTACTCCATACAGAAAGGTTCAAATCAATGCTTGGAGAACACTCACATGCAGCTTTAAAAGGTTATTGAATACACTCTGCAACTAGCTGGATGAATTCTTGTTCATCATATTATTATGTTTTGCATGTTCAAAAATTTGGAGAGACATTCAAACCGTAGCATGGTGAACAACATATGTTAAGCCTTTAATTTTCTGCAAGTGTCTAGCTACACTTAATTTCATGAAGAAACATATAATCATTACAGACTCCAAGCATGCTACTCTGCATTCAGTAGTAAAGGATGAAAAAGAGAAACTTTGCCAGGATAATAAAGCTGTGCTCTTTTTCTAGACATATTTGCAAAAAAAAAAAAATCACAGTATGATTTCTAGAGTTTTGGCTACTTGGGACAGACTTCTGTTTCTCTGTAGTGCTGGTGAAGTGTGCAAATGCCAGCTCCAGCTGGCTCCAGCTCTGAACAGTATTCCTTCCCATTTTACAAGTCTGTGATGGAACTGTATGTTTGATACTGATTTAACATACATACAGACTTCTACAGTTTCAAAAAATGTTTTGTTTCTGCCCCAATTTTTGCATGTGCCTCTGCAGCACTTAGTTTTTTCTTCTACAAAGAATTAGCAGGGAAATATAGTCCACAACAAGGCAACTCAAACAGAAGTGGCTTTGAACTGCTTGAAAATTGTTCAACTGCTTTTATTCATCCAGTTTAAAATCATATCATTGTAGAAACTTTGAAAGCCATGTTTGGCAATGTTCTTCAAGAGCAGTTAAGACACAGGACTATTGTTATTTAGTTGGAGTGGAACATTCTCTACGTATAAAACTTGTGTGTATTGTAATGAGTAACTTAAGTGTGGCTGAACGGTTTATAAGCACAAAAATCAACAAGTACAGCATTCACCTCTTAAACAGTGTGAAAAAAAAAAAAAAAAAAGAGAACAGTTTTGGGTAAGGCAGCAGGTTCTATCTCCTCCAAAGACAGGGAAGATAGCAAGGAGCCAGACAGATTGCAAAGCCATATCTGAGAACTAAACTGCAGACTCAGCCACAGAGCTCACGGCCACAACCTCATACAAAGCCTTCAAGTCATTTTTTTTTTTAAATGATGCCTACTAGCAACCTTGACTTTGTTTACAGAACTGCAATTGCTAAAATCCACTTAGCTCATTTTTTGATCCTGCTTTAACAAGTAAGATTTGTACTCAGGGCTGATCTACTTCAACCAAGTCCCCAGGCAACTCCACAGAAGCGAGTGCTCTCAGGATTTAGCTTGCTAACTCCTGTTTGCCTGCTTCACTACTAAAAATGGTATCTGGCATAACATGCAAGAAAGACAGAAACTTAAAATCACAAGCTGCACTGAAGGAAAATCATGGTATGTATATTGTAGGCTAATCTCTCTGCACTGACATCTTGGTTGGACTGCCAGCATTTCTGGGAATTCCTTATCTGTAAGTGGGGCAGCCAGAGTACAGCCCCACAATGATCAGGGAGTCCAGTCTTCTCTCCACATATCTCCTCTCATTCATGTCAGATAGCTGTCAGAGCAGCCGGTGACTCACGTGTGAGGAATGTTTGGGAGATATCCCCACAGAGCCCACAGACTGCGGCTCCTGCTTTCATTCCCAGCGATCTGAGGATTCGTGTTTCACTCCTTAAATCAGTGATGACACAGCGCAGTGCAGGTCTGTGCTTGGTCCAGGCTCATAATGAACATCTACAAGTATTTCACAGAGTATCTACATGCACAGTGTTCACATACAGACATGGTATATTCATTTGCAAGTTGGTTATATGTGCATCAGATACATCCAGAACTTTCTGCAAATACTTACACCATACCACTAAAAATAAACCTTTACTCTCCAAGAGCAGTAATGCCATACTTTCAAGACTGTGGAAGACATCAATTAGTCTCCTGCTTGGCAACCTTATAAAGCATTACACAGGCTGTATTTTGTGTACCAACCGATTTCCACAAGTCTTCTCACCATATATAAAAATTCATTACTTAAGAACTTTGCAGAACCCGGCCTTGGCTTTATAATGTTACACTTGAGGGAAAAGGACTTCATTTTTACATTTCCCATGGGTCTTAAAACTGCTTTTTTGTGTTACAGATACCTCCTCAAACTAGGCATGGAAACTTGGACCTAGGGCTCTATGTGAGGTGCATGTGGAGTATCTCCTATAATTTGTTAGTCAGACACTGTCTCATTCCTTTCCTTTCCTGCCCGTTTTCATTACAAAGATGCTCAATGACATGTGTCCAAGGCCTTTTCAAAAGAACAAAGAGGAGGAAGGAAGCACAGGTCAAAAAGGGAAATGAAGGGAAAAAGGAAGGGAGAAAAACAGAGGCTGTCAGGAAAGCAGTGCAAATAGCTGCAAAGGCACTCTTCATTTTCTAAAGAAAACTGTAGTATGGACATTTATTACCTTAGAAAAAGTTAATAATCACTGGGAGCTTGTTAAAAATGAATAAAACCAGAAGCCTCTATATGTACTGAAGGTATGTGGTGGGTACCCCAGCTGGACACCAGGTGCCCAAAGCCGCTCTATCACTCCTCTTAGCTGGACAGAGGAGAGAAAAGACAACAAAAGACTCATGGGTCAAGATAAAGACAGAGAGAGATCACCCACCAGCTACCATCATAAGCAAAACAGACTCGACCTCGAGAAACTAGTTTCATTTATTACCAAATCAGAGTAGGATCATGAGAAATAAAATCTTAAAACACCTTCTCCCCACCCCTCCCTTCTTCCTGAGCTCAACTTCACTGCCAGTTTTCTCTACTTCCTCCCCTCAGTGGTCCCAGGGAGACGGGGAATGGGAGCTGTGGTCAGTTCACCACCCACTGTTTCTGCTGTTCCTTCCTCACACTCTTCCCCTGCTCCAACATGGGGTCCCTCCCACAAGAGACAGTCCTCCATGAACTTCTCCGATGCGAGTCCTTCCCACAGGCTGCAGTTCTTCACAAACTGCTCCAGTGTGGGTCCCCCATGGGGTCACAACAGGTGTGGCGAGCTTTTAGTAGCACAAACCCAACACAAGATACCATGGTGTCCTCCTGCCCAGTCCTTTTGAGACCTTTCAATGCAACGATACAAACAAGAAGAAAAAGAGACTTGCAACACCGCCTGTCTACTGAGTCCATAAAATAACACTTCAGCAATCGTTTTAATTAAAAAGCCCTCCAGTTTGGTGTCTAGTTACCCTGCAGTGTGCCCTTCCTCTCTGTTCTACCTCTATACAGTCAAGTAGCCTCTTAAAACCCACCCTTCTTTGGGGCAACATTTAGCTGTCATTTGGCCTTAAATAACTGAATTGCTCTGAGACAAAGCTATTAAGAATATTCTGTGATAGCTAAATGAAACAAGTGGCATGAACTAGAATGTGCAGTTTTGTCAACACCATTTATACGAATGTTCAGTGGTTCTCTCTATCAAAACATGGTATTGCATGCTCTGCTGAAGAGCAGATCGTTTCCTGTCCTTTACACAGCCAAGACGACCACATCCTTCAGTAACTACCACACAGCAATTATCTACAGTCTGCTTGCAAAAAAGCAGTTACAGACAGTACTTAAATCCACAAACAGCGCAGCACTTCCTTCTGCTTTTGTTTAGCAACTAGAGGCAACGCTAGGTGACAAAGACAGCTCCCCAGACCTCCAAGCAGCACTTTCCAGAGAAGAGTTTAAGAACTCCTGCTGAAACACATTTGGCCAGCCCTGGTCTCTTAGAGCACGCACCAAGCAGCAAACTGCGGAGCCTGCTGAATACGCCACGATTTGCGCCTTGCACAGTCCTGTTCAATAAAGCAAGTAGTTCCTGTGACCCTAGAATGAATGAAGCCTACTGCCTCAGGAGTTTACATCTTATGCCTGATTGATGCTGATGTCTCAAGAGGGCAGAAAACTTTTTTGCCACAATTGAGGCAAAGCAGGGTGCTTTTAGGATCACTCTTCCATGCTGTGTGGTTCCACAAAGCTTGCTGAACAAAAATACCTGAAAATTTGTCAAAATCAGTTGATATCAACCATACTTTCAAAAAGTATATTAAAGGGAGGGTTACCTGAATGGACACATTGCATGCGATGGTAGAGAACTTGCTTCTACAGAAAAACAAGTTTAAAAGATTAAGCAGTGAAATCCAAAACTGAACTCCACTTACCTTAGTGTTCATACAAGATTTTCCACGTTTATACTCTTTGTGACTTGCTCTTTTATCAAGCTTATTCCACAAAGCTTTGGCCTTCCACGTGGTCACTCTTGACTTCAGTTTGGTGTAAAAGTTTCTATTGTCCAAAGGATCCAATTCAAGTTGACGAGTGAGAATATTAAAGGCCTGAATAGTACCTTTGCATGTTGATGCTTGTACAAAGTTTTCAAATATCTGACCAGCTTGACTGTATTTTTCAACATCGTTTTCCCCCATGTTCTGAGAGAAGTGTTTGAAAAGGATTCAGCTGGAGCTGGGGTACAGGTGATCAACACCACCAAGTACTTCCAAGCATATTATTCCTAAAAAAGACAAACAGAGGTCTTGGTTAAAGCAGGTTCTGCCTAACAAATTAAACCCACAAACTGCATATCCAATATGAACATAAAAACACAGCATATGGGGACTGGACAGCCAGGTACAAAAAGTTAGTAGTGGCACCTAAGGTAAGTATTACAAACGAACATAACATACTTGTGCTGTCACGACATCTACTTTGCAAAGCCTGCTATGAAAACTCCAGCCTACTGCTTCTAAAACAGCCAGCTTCACCGAAAGCCCGAGGATTTCTTTAAATTTTGTTCAGTAAGTGCTAGATAACAGATGAAGAAAAAAAATTCAAATGTCCAGATGATTTTCTCATGCAGAATTTATGTCGCAGCAAGTACACCTCTGGTAAAGTTTTGGTCTTCAGAATTCTTAGAAACCTGCAGCCAAAAGTCAACACTATTTGAGGGAATTTTCTCCTGTTGCACAAGCTAGGGCCAAGACTGCAGCTTAGCCAGAGCAATTTAGGATTGGCAGAATCACTTGCCATGAGCAAACGCACAAAACAGGCAAAGCAGAAACAAGTTTCACCAGAACTGAAGAAACAGAAAACAAGTAACCACAGAGAGCTCCTCTTTTTCTAACTCTCTTGCCAAAACGAGAAAGAGTTTGGTGCTGCAGTGCATACAAAGGAATTTTATCTCCACATGCTAAATGCTGAAGGTGTGTGTTTGGAGTCTTACCTTGTCCTGCGCTGATATAATGGTGTTTGGCCCACTAAGCCCCAGTGGCTTTTCCTAGTAACATGATCACTGTCCAACTGCGCCTGATATTCCAAATATTGCTCTTACAGAATATAAGGGTGTTATTCTAAATCAACATAAGCTTGAAAGAACTAAAATATGTTCATTGTGGCACTCCCTTACCTTCATTTAACCTTACTCTCAATTTCTAATGGGGAATGTCTTACAGTCAGTCAAGGTCTACAGGAAATATCCAATTGGTTTTCACATTTTCCAAGAAAATTGTTACAGGTTATGTATCATATCAACTTGTCCTCAGAAGAGGGTCTACCTGGACTCAAGTCCAGAGATTTGAGTCATGTATTCTTTTTCTTGCTATTAAAGAATTATCTACCAGCCCAAGAAACCAAAAACTAAATCAATGCTTGCCTAACCTCCCACATAATTAGTTATTTTGCTTGGAACATCATCTGTTGGCTGATAGTTTTAGAATAAATTGTTAGAAAGGCCTTTGAAGTTATGCTTTTTAATTTAACACTGTTCACAAACTCCTCACTCTCTGCCTGCATTTCCTTCAAAGAAAAAACATAACCAGTGTATTTAAGTAAAGAAGAGACCTACCATGTCTATCTGACAATCCTCTAATACAGAAAAATATTACGCAACTTAAAGAGATCCCATTGGGAGATATAAGGAAGCATTTGGAATACTCACATTCCCTGGCTGCACTCAAAATAAATAACCTTTGTGTGCACATCATCAGTCTGTTGTTGGTTTGTGGGTAAAATAAATTGGCAATGTTGAGAGTCAGACCAAATGTCATGATTAGACATTTGGTGCCAAGAATAAGTCAGGAAATTTTTGTTTTCCCCTCTGAATACTTCATTTATAGTATGCTCCATGCCCTTTTTCTGAAGGACTTTGTGGCTTTGTGAAGTACAAGCACAAACATTCTGCATGCCCCGACTTCCAGAAAGTCTAATTTTTCAAGAAGCCGAGTGCCATGAACTCCCATTGACTCAAGAGGAGTTCAGGACAGGCAGCACCTTTCCAGGTTCCAGTCCTCAGTGCTGACCGAGCAAACCGCCCCAGCTGCGTGCCGGCAGGAGGGAGCCTGCCCACCTTGGCTACCCCAGCGCGGCTGCCAGGGGGCCCGTGCTCCCCTCGCCACCCTGGCTTTGGGAACGCAGAGACACACAGCGGGTTTGGGGTTCCGAGGCCAAGGGGAAAGGTCGGGATCTGCCAGGCGAAGACACTGATACATGTCTGGGCTTAAGCTTTAGACACGAATGCTATTACAAGGGGAAGGCAACACAGGGCAACTACAGATAGCAACAGCACACCGTAAGATGCTACACTGCTGCTTACACAGCTTGATATAGAGGCACCCCAGGATTCAAAACCCATTAAAAAAAACCAACTAAAATCAAGATAAACACTTACTTTACTGATTTCCATACCTGCCTAAGATATTTTTTATAACAGAAGCAAAATATTTTTCTTTTCTCTCAAAATAATTATGAATAGCTTCTTGGGGAGTGGGGAAACGTCAGTGAAGTGTTCTGCTTTAGACAGTTCAGCTAAGGGAGTGGCAGCCAAATTAGGTTTTCTTAAGTCGCTATAAACTCACATGGCTACCGCCTCAGTGCTACCAAAGACTGACCAACTTACTAGCTATAAAACAATACTCGCTCTCCATTGTTTTCATTAGCTCACCACAAGACTTCTCACACTCATATAACACAAGTATCTTGAACAGTTAACTCTGGCATAACTGATAAGCAAGCCTGATCACAAGCTCTTTAAATTAGTATCTTTTCCGCTCACAGAGAGATCTTTATAGCCTCAGCTGTTTCCACCCAACAAGGAAGCTGGGGAAGAGAAAAGCTGAAAGAGTGAAGTCATATCTGAACCAACCAAAGGAAAAGAGCAGCATGTGCCAGGGCTGATAACGGTGAGGAGACAGAGGAGATGGTCAGCAGGAGCCACTGCAGGCAAAGGGAACGGGAGGAAAACATTTTTAGGTTGATGCCAGCCAGTGGAAGTAGGTGCTGCACACACGCGCATGTCAGGCCTGGGCTTCCTCTGCCTTTCTACTGGGGAGAGCGCAGCTGGGAAGGACAGCCACACCACCTCCCCCAGCCTTACAACAACCACCACCACCTGCAACACCGCAAAGCCAGACTGAGGCTATTCATTCTGGGCACAAAATCTCCGAGACCTTCCAAAACGCTCCCATCCTGTCCACACCAAAACGCTGTGGAGCGGCAACTCAGAGACATTTGCTCACCAGTGAAGCATTTCTCCTCGCCATGTCAGAGGTCATGTTCTCCAAAAAAGCCACGTTTTGTGGTCAGAAAGGCAGGATGAAACAGCGGACTTGGGTTACTGGGGTTTCTGGCTTGCTGGAAACACTGCTTTTCTTTCTCTTTTTTTTGGCATGAGCACTGTGTTGACAGATGACGGAGAGGAAGATGGTGCTCAAAGCATCCGCAGCTCATGGAAAAGTATGCATTTTTTTCTGAGGAGTCACCAATATTTCACTGTAGTATTGTACATAACTCACTAGAAACAATGCAATAAGCACAAGCAGCTGCACGGAGTAATTCTTAACTATAATTAAAGTTTCCTGATCTGTAACTGTCTCAAAGACTTAAGAGGCAATGCATAAACTGCTTACCTACAGTGGAAAAAGAACAGTGTTTGGGGAAATGTGCCAGTCCTTTGATTATTATATTTACCCTTTTTCTTCCATCATCATATATCATATGGGGATGAAATATAGAACCCCTAGCTGAGTATTGATGCTGAAACTGCAAACTACCCTTTTCAAAGTGACCACTGAACTTCCTCTGGAGGCACAAGCCAAAAATATAATGGAGTTTATTTGGAACTTTTCTGAAATGCTACAGAGCCCAATGAAAATTCAGGCTTCAGAAAGGAAGAGAATGAGAGAGAAGGAAAGAGTCTGGACAAACAGATCTTTTAAGTCAGAACTGAAGCATCCACGGGTCAGATCCACAACTAACAAGAGCTGCCACTTTAGGTCCCACGCATGACGTATTAAGCACACGGAGGAATCTGGCCCTCCACGCAGGAGTCTCTGGAGGGCTCCCAGGCACAAAGCGCAGACCCTGGGCAGAAGGGGCACATTCTGATGATCCCTTCTACCGTAGCAAGTGAGCCCAACCTCCTTTCCGCCTCCAGTCGGGGGCAAACAGGAAGGTCGTAAGAAAAGCTGCACAGGGCTGCTCATGCTGGTGGCTACCCAGGGAACAAGTGAAGAGCTTACTGTAACTTACGGAAAGCCGTGCAGAGGGGACACAGAGGAAGCAGAAGTTAAAGCAATGGGGCATGTACAGAAGCAAATGCTTCCAGTCTTGGCTGATGTTTCCTGTCAGTGAAACAAGCCCTGTTACTGCAGATGATTTTCAGAATAATAAAGAAAAGCTTTCACTGTCAGCAATTCCACTAATTATCACTAGTTAAATGGATGTAGGGAGCTGGTTCACAGCTGCACATGAAGCCTCTCAGCATAACACAGCTAGCAATAACGTTGACACATAGGAATCATTAAATGAAAATAAATTTTAGACAGCAGTACCATGGGAATTGCTTGTCACCAGTGCTCTGAGGTAGTATACCCAAAAATTTAAAACCATTTTTGTCTTAGTTGTCCCACTGGAGAGTACAACTCTACTTTTAATTAAAACTTGCAGCACTTAGTCCTTCCTTAGTCCCCTAATGGTCAGTTTCTAATATTTCAGAACATGTTCCTCAGGGAGATTGGAAAAATATTTAAATTCCCTGCATTTTAATACCACTAATCCTGATTACACTCTCAATACAGCCCTAATTCTGCCATGTTTACCAAGAATAAATTCTTTTATTAAGACTTCAGTTTGGCATGCAGGATACAATACATTTATTGTTTGCTTACAGTTAGAAACATCAACAGAAAGGAAAGACTGGATTCTGCAGCATCTGTAGTAATCACTTCCTTCGGACCTCCCTCATCATCAGTAAAAGCTGCAGTATTTCTGCTGTCTCTTCCTCAACACAACTGTCTAAAATCTCAATATGATTATGGTAAGTGAAATTTTCAAGTGAGGCTGGCTGTAATACAGGACTTCCTAGGTATTTTAACTTAGTTTCTACTGACATTAAGCACTTTGTTTTCATAGTGACCATTTTAAATATAATTATTTCTATCTGAAGGAAACAGCTTTCTGGTGGTTTGGTTTCTCTGCATGTTTTCCTAGAACTGAAGGAAAAAAAAACAAAAAGAAAAAAATATATCTGACTGATAATAACTGAAGCTGTCCCTGGCTTTGCTTATAAAACTAGTTAAAACACACACAAGTACATTTGCCTAAAATACTTGTTTTCTGTCGGTGACAAATAGAAAACACATTTCTTGAGATGCATAGTCCTAACAGAAACATCAACGACCAGAAATTGCTTCTGAACAAAGCCTCGCAAACAGTCTCTCTTCATAAACAGACAGATTACTTTTCTGTATTTTTATAAAAAGCTGACTTCCACACAACTCTTGCAAAATAACTTTTCAGGCCAAGTATGGAATTCAAAACAGTTCCTACCGAGACACTCTGTGCCTATGAACTTACCAGGTTACTGTACACGCTATCAGCTTGTTTTGCTGGAGTTATATGAGACATTTCAAACACAAGCCTTCCAACAAGTGCTGCTGTGCCAATTTAACCTGCTACATCTGGAATCATACCACAGTAAGAGAGCTGGAAGCATGTGCACAAGTACACCAACACTTCGCAGTGAGGATTTTAGATATGTTCACAAGGAGCATTAAATCCTACAGGTAGGTTGTTTTATTTTAATCTGCCACACAGACTAAGTCACATTCCACACATTCTGAAGTTGAAAGCTTTAAAAAACAGTCTAGATTGTTTTTCGATATTAGTGGTCTGAGCTGTGCAGTATTGCTGTGGGAATACACTAAGACACTGACAAGTAAAATGAGATCAGCCACATAAACCAGCTCCGTTCATGCAGACACACAGCAGGGGCACGGTAAAGCATGGGATGATGCCCGAGGGCCCACAGGCGTAATCCCAGCGATGGAGGCTCAAATGCCTGCCCCAGCTGGGCACTGGTGGGCCAGGCACGCTGCACTAGCTTTGCCACATGGCCACCCTTGCAACCCGAAGTTCAGATAACACAGAACCGCAAACTGGCGATCGCAGCGCTCACAGCATCCTGCCCCTGCACAGGAAGGTCTGTCCTGGGAGCATCACTGCAGCCACCAGATACTCACTTTGCAAAGCACGTGCACAATTATGTCAAGGGAGTGACAATACACAGTTTTCCAGGCATCTGTATGCAGCATATACTTAAAACTGATCATCAGAAATACTGATGCCTTTTTGCGGAGTTTTAAAATAAATTAATATTTTTTAAAAAGTAACAGTGATGTACCTGTACCACTGGAAATTGTAACTCTAAACTTTTAAATCTAATGATTTTGAGGAAAAATGTCTCTAGCCCAGTTATTCCGTGCAGGTTACAGTGAATATTTAAAAATTATCACCTCTAACAGGGGTCCTAAAAGCTCTATTACTAGATCACAAGTTTCCATATAGTCTATATCTACAAAGTTCATGCAGTCTCTATCTACAAAGCTAACTGTACAGGATTAAGCCAGTCATTCGGGGTTAATGTTATACACAAACAAGATACTAAAACCTGACTCTTGTTTAGACTGGTTACAAGAACGAACATTTTTCAGCTCTGTTGCAGTACATTAGAAATACAATATAAACAACTGTAGAAAGTTTATGCTGATGTTTTCCTCAGTTAGGATAAGAGCAAAGGAAAAAAGTATACCATAAGGATAACACCAGCCAGCAAGTAAGTGTACCTCTTAAGAAAAGGCACCTGTTATTTGAAGTTAGAAAGATGTTATGAAAATACCGTCAGTGAAAACAATTTAAAGGACAAACTTCAAGCTCTTTGAAAATCCTGCCTTTCTTTTCCTCTAGTGACATTTAATTTCAAGCTCACAAATCGGAACAGCAGAGATACAAAAGTTAATCACAGAACAGGCAGCGGGTTGGTTGTTTTTTAAGCAGCACAAGATCTTCTAGTTTCAATAAGAAGTTAGGACACTGGGCCAGACTAATTTAGAGAACAAGTGATATCCTACCTACCATTACAGGAATCCCATCCAGCAGGGAGGCAGCAGGGCCAGGCCCACGGAGCAGAGGCAGATGACACAAGAGGATGATGGAGAGGGAGCTCTGGCACACTCTTGCCTGGCTGCCAGTGGGAGCTTTGACATCCCACTCCCTCTCACAACCCCACGTCCTCCTCTGCTCTTCACCCCCAGGTCACAGGGAAAACTGAGATGTGTCTGTGAAGAGCATGAGAACATGTATACCCGCTAGCTGACAGAGCTGTGTCAGCAAAACCCCTGCTATAGATGCAGCTATACCAACAAAACTGAGCCACATTTGGCAGCAGAGGTTCCTCTAGTACAGCTTCCCTTTGTATGCATGGGGACATAATTATGGAGGTAAATACACCATGAAAAAGAACAAACACATGAACCAGGAAAAAGCAGACTCTCTTAGTCAGCAATCATGGAAATAATGTTGGTTCGTGACACTTTGAGAATAGGGATAATCCAGAAGGATGGGGCAGCTAGATAGGCTGTGAACTGACACAGCAGCACGAGACTGCCAAGGCCTTTGGCAGTGCCTGAAGAGCTGTCATCACATTTCCCGGCCCCCAGCAGGAATCGCAGGGCAGAAGGGGCCACCATCGGTGCCTTCCTGCTCTCTCCAGCTGGAAGCCACCCTGTGTCCAGATACACCGTCCCCTACTGTGGCCACTCTTGACCCAGAGGGACTACGGAGCAGAGAAAGGTGACCAGCACCGCTGCTACTCAAACGGAGAGCTGCAGAAAAATATCAGCTGGAGACACCAGAACGTGCCTCGCAGTGAGGAACCAGAGAACTGTGGATACCAAAATAAGACTGTCTTTTGTTTCCCCTCGGGATTGCTGTGAGAAAGGAAATTAATGTTTGTTTGGGGTTTTTTAAGCAAAAATATAAAATTTTGGCTGTGCTGAAGGCAACTGCCCAGGATATGTTTTGGAAGAAGAAAAAGAACAGCATCAATGTTAATTTTCACGGAGTACATGCCAAAAGCTCTCCGGAGTATACTTCAGCTTGCCTTTCCAAGTGTGGATCTCTGGTTATATGTCTGCTCTCCAGTATGTTTCTCTCTGTTATTCGGGCTGTAGCAATTACCCAAGAGCTGAACAGGAGGAATAAACAGTCACCCCAAGGGCTGCGAGACCCCAAGAGCTCCAGACCACAATAATTCATTTGGCAGAGCTGCCCTATCTGTAGACATCAGACTTCCAGATCAGTAACCAGGATTAATACACTGAAAACACAGACAGCACTGCATTGCCAATCATCAAAGAAATAAAACATCCTGGGCAGTATTTCATACGCATACACATATGCTTTTAGTAATCAACGCATTCCATTGTTATAATTTTTTTAATGCAAGCTAGCACACATTACTACCTGCAGCTTACTGGGGTATTAATGTTATCAGTCGTACTGAAATTCATGGGAACCACAAGTAAGTTAAAGAAAGAAAAAGAACTTTAAAAAAAAAGCAGTTTTGGGTTGTGAATGCTAGGTTCCTTGGTTAGAGCAACGTCATTTCACCACCGAAAACCAGCTACTGAATGACAGTAGAGAGCTGCAAAGCCTCTCCCAGACAAGTCAGCCAGAGGGTGGTGGAAAACCAGAAAATTTAGGTTAAACATCAAACTCTGCTCCAGGGAACATTTACATGAGAAGAAAAAAACAAAGGAAGTACTGGGATTGCTTTATATGTGTTGTTTTTGTCCTTGTAAACTGGACCCATAGTTACCAGAAGAGACTAGAAAAGACACTGCTTCTGAAAGTAGAAACAGTATTTTTGGAAGAAAATGTTCAGGACAATTTCTACCCTCTCTCAGCCTTGACTTCCCAAAAAATGAAGAAAAACAAAGTATTAAAAACCCAAATAAAGATTCCAATAGAGTTACAAAAACATCATCCATTTCTGCTGCAGAAAAATCCTCTCAAGCAAGAAAATACATCTTGAAACATTATTTTTGGGAAACCCATCAGAAAAAAAACAAACACCAGTGGGAATAAAATGTTAGGAAGCAGC
Source organism: Athene cunicularia (assembly GCF_003259725.1). Taxonomy (NCBI): domain Eukaryota; kingdom Metazoa; phylum Chordata; class Aves; order Strigiformes; family Strigidae; genus Athene; species Athene cunicularia. The sequence goes on along the minus strand of NW_020799103.1, from coordinate 1,332,774 downwards.
CCCTTCAAAAAAATCCTCTGAGGGTGTAACATCATTAACCAATAATAGGAGAGATGACAAATGCATCACTGTTTTCACAAGGCAAGCTGAGATATAGTCAGAATTAAATTATGATTCATCTTCTCCAGCACAAAAAAGATTACTAGAAAATGTGAAACAAAACCCCCCACTTTTTAACAGTAATTGTTTATCACACAGCATGGTTCCAAAAGCCTGAAGCTTAAATACTCAGTTGATCCTGTCAACAACATTACAGGTCAGAGGTGGATGCACCTTTGCATGTTGCTACCACTTGCTACCAGTCACCTGCCAAGCAGAACGACCTGCGCTTCAATACAGAGCTGATGTTATCATCAGGCTCTTCATTAGTCATTCTTTCATTTAGAAAATCTATTTTTCCATGTATGTGTAGTTTACTGCATGTAAGTGGGCAGACACCATAGGAACGCAGGCACTTCTAAAGAATAACGCCAGGTTTTCTTCTAAAAAGTTACTTTTCTCACTGTCATTTAGTCCTAACATGCACTTTATAGGAGATTCAAAATTTCTTAATGAAAGAATGCATCCGTAGGGAGGCTATGGCCAACATCAACACACACACACACATATATATATAAGTTAACGTCAACAGTGCTTTCAAAGAGTTGAGCACGTGTAAGTGCAAAACCATGGCAGGTATGTTAGACACAAGCAGAAAGCCCTAAAGCAGCGCTACCATTTCATTCCCATATAGTAACAGGAGGTTACGTGTAACAGCGACAGCTGTTTGGGGATCCTGAAATGACATCATGTGGTGACTACATGTTGCTTACTTGAGTATAATGTTTGCAGTACCGGAGCAGATTAAATGCACCGCATTTCTTCCCTTTCAACAGCTACAGGGAAACAGAGCTGAAGCTGCTCTGGTGCCTCAACTCTCACAGTCTGTAATTTTCAGAGAGAGAAAGGATGAACTGGTTCTGGGTTTGCAGAGTGCCTGGTACACAAGGTCCTGATTAGAGCTGGCTTTGTGAGAGAAAACAACAATTTAGGAGGGAAAATAGTTTACAGAAACCTCTTGGGTCAAATTAGTTTTGCTTCAGCCCAGCCCAGCCTCTGCCAGCCAGCTGGACGCCCACTGGCCCATGCCACAGTGCTGACAGCCCCCAGGGCCACACTAGGGAGGGTGTGGGGTGCCTGCGCCCTCGCCCCCACCACCGCGGGCTGCTCATGGCCCCTGCGTGGTCTCCAAGGCTGAGCCCACACAGCCTGACCCCCTCCCTCCCCACGCCTGCTCTGCCAACAGCAGGAACTGTCAGAATAATGAAAGTTTTTTCTTAACTTCTGAGCAGAAGAAAACCCAAATTCCCTTCATCCAAGATGCTCACATAAAGGAAACCAACTGAAGATGTGAAGATGTATTTCGTGATTACAGTTCCTTCACATATAGTTCAGACAATTTTAATATCCCCCAACTTATAGGTACCAAAAAAGAAAACGGGCAATCGACCATCAGAAAAAAGGATGGAGAGAAAAACTTCTGGATGCAAGCTATTCACAAAGGAAATATTCTGAAGTTCTCCACTTTACAAATATGACTTCTAAAATAGTTTTGTTACTGAGCCCGAGACCTTACATTGGCTTGGACTTCTCCCCAGTTTTACATTAGCACAGATTTTTCCCTCTCTTCTGCATACAGGTAAACAGTATTGCTTTTATTCGCTGAAATGTGCAACCAGATCTTTATCTACACTCCAGTAATCAAGCCTTAGTTTACCAGGAATAAAGAGTTAGCTAATGCCCTAATACAGTGCCTGTATTACCACTGTGATTAAATGCTAACGCAACCACTGCCCCAAGAGCTATATGCAAAAACCAGCACAGCCTTTGTTGCAGCATCTTTCAAAAGTAGGACATCCTTGGAGCTCACTGCGTGGGGCTCTGCGTGTTCATAAACCCGTGGAAACAGCACAAAACCAGCCTTTACTTGTACTGCACTTCCTTAGCTATTTCATCACAGCCCGCAGCAATCTGCATCTGGCATCTCGCTCTGCCACTGCCATCACAGCCTGACTTCTGGCCTGGGCATCAGCAGGCGGGTGGCTGGTGAAGGACAGGCACACACAGAGCAGGGCAGATCTGTGTTTGGACCAGACCAAATCCTGCCATTGCCTCCGGCACAGCACAGTGACAGTGCTGGTGAGGGATGAGCAGCTGAAGGACCCTCATGCAACACCGTTCATTACTCTGCTGCAAAGAAAATCCAAACTGGCAGAAACACCCCTAAAGATAATCTAGCACCTTTGTAAAGCACTGGGGTGGGGGAAGAAAAAAAAAAAAAAAAGAAAAAAGAACTTTAGAGGTACTGTTGGACTGATTTTGCTCTTCAGCTTTTCTTTCCAGCTGGGGTTTGGGGTTTTTTGTAAAGTACACATGAATATTTTCTTCTCCCCCCAAACAGTTGCTTGAAACTGCTCCTTGGATTACCAGAGAGAAAGAGCAAGTGATGCACTGTGTAAAGCACAAGGAAAGCAATGAGATTTTCTGAAGTAAAAGCGGAATTATGATTCATGTGAAATTGCAGCATTTCCCCTTTCAATTTTGAACCGAAGTTAAAAACAGGTTCTTCGGTACATGCTGCACCCACAGGCATGTGATCACAATTGCGTTTCAGGTATTGTGCAGTTACTGCACGGAGAGAACAAAAAGACACCAGGAGTTTTGGACAGTTGGCACACCATGTCCAAATGCATACCATCTGCACAGCATGAGCTCACTCCCATCGAAAAGAAAAAGTGAGTCAACGTACAATCTAAACCTCAAATGAAATAATCTGAGGAGGAAGAAGGATGGAACAAGTTTAAAGTTTATATGAGCTCTGGAAGCAAAATTGTCAAGGAACAGTGCTTCTTTTTGCATGCAAGTCTGCAGCCAGATAATACTTAAATGAAAACTCTTAAACCAGTAGCCAAAGGAAAAAAAAAACCAAAAAGACACACCAGCATGAAAAAAGGTCATATGCCAGTCAAGATATTTCCATACTGCACTTCTAAATCAGAAATCCTTATGAAAGGGAGGCAGAAATGGAGCGCAACAGTTCCCAAATCAGTCCACTCCTTTAAAGTACAACGCGGGAGTTTTTACCCCTGCCCCATTCCTGCCAAGTGCAGATCACTATGAAATACATTCAGTTCAAATACTCCAGAATCTCCCCTGTGCATAGCACAGATTATCACAGCAAAGGCTTTGAACATCGCTGTCTCTTTGATGGAGCTTCTGGTGTCTGGTGCAGCTCGGCAGGATGAGGGCTGCCTCACCTCATGCCATCAAAGCTAGACCGAGCAGGACTTCTTCACTGATGCCATCGGCTTCAGGGAGTTCCTTTCAAACGCGGTCCATCAGACATACCACTGGCTGCATCTAGGGAAAACGGGCTCCTTTCTAGCCAGATTAACCTGCTGCCTTAATCTGCCACATTTAAAGCCACACACACAAAGATCCAAGGGTCTATTACAGTGATTTAAGCACATATCCCAAGGCTCCTGATGCCACTAACAATGCAGAGCCTTTCATGAAAAACTCTTCCCTTTTATTCCCTATATTAGTTTATCTGTGCTACACAATCCAAAGCCCTCCTTGCCACATCAGGTATAGCTGGGGCTCTTCCACCTCTGCCCCTTGCTGACCTCCAACCTGGCAGTGAGCGTGCCCAGCGTACTGCCTCTGGGGGAGCAACACAAGCACGCCGAGAAAAATTCAAAAGTCTTAGTAACAAGGTGTTTGCTTACCAGATGCCCTAATGGTCATGTTTATTAAACAGAACAGCTTATTCCTAGCTTTCTATGACTAACATGATAGGATTCTTCAATTAGCAGCTTTTTTTTTTTTTTTCGCTGTGACAAAAGATGCCGTATGTTTTCATAAAAGACTAAAATAATTTTAAAGAGGTGTAAATTACAAATGCTGAGTTACACCAATGGCCACTACAATCTCCTGTTGTTGCTCGACAGATGTGCATGTGAAACTTTGAATTGAGTCTAAGGGAGATTATGAGAATAAAGTGCAGAAGGCAGCACTTTACTGGACTCCTAATATCCAGCACATCAACTAATTATGAATCAATTTTTGCAGAGCACGTTTCCCCAAGGCATTTTGGCAGGCAGCATATGGCAACGTGTGAACAGTTCACCTCGGTATTTTCAGGTCAGACTATACCCTAACTGCCTGAAAAGCACCCTTCATTTCTAAAAACAGAAGCTGACAGCTTTGCGCAGGCCCCATACAGCCATCTTGCAGCCGGGGCAGCTGCACTTACGTGATGACTCCTTTTACCTCGTGGCAGACCTTTACTGGCAGGGCCACTCCGGAGTAACCCTGTCTCGTAGCGCGCTGGCAGAGGTCTATTAATCATCAGCGGGTTAAAAGGTCAGATTAGTAAATCTGCTTAAGGCACACACCCAACAGGCAGGCGCAAGGATCTCAACCAAGGACATTCAGCACAGCCACTTCTCTGGATCTACAAAACACCTGAGCAGGCAGAGGGAGTGCTCACAGAGCAGAGACTGCTGTAACCGTACGGGCACAGGTGCCTCACCTGTTAATAAATACATGCTCGTATTTCCCAGACAGAAAACCCAGATTATTAGCAACAGTTACCAACACAATTACCACAGCAGTTCTCAAACACATTTCTCTACAGTCTTGCCTACATTCTGTTTTTCTGACCCCTATGAGGTTGCACACCAGTTCATCTCACAGCTTAAAGCTGAAAATTTTACTGCTGGGGGGTGATAGGAACATAAACTAGAATATAGGCTTAGAGGAGAAAAAAAATGGCAAAGAAAAAAAATGAATAAGCAACTAAAATACAATTTTGGTGGAAGAAAAAAGAACCTTTGGCCCAAGTCTCTGCCACTTGGCCAGTTTCTTACAGAAGTTCATGACAATTCTGGAAGTGACACTGACCAACACCTTCAAGTCACAGTACCTTGAGAGAAATTTTTAAACATGCTATACAAGCAAAGTGCAGCTGTTTCCACCTCCCCTCAGCACTGGCAAGGTTATCATTACACTGTGTCACCGCTGTAAAACAAATCCAGTCATCTACAATTGCACCACTCTCTAGAAGATGGCTCTGCTGAAAACAGGGGAGGGACTGCATCTGCTGGGGTGTGCCAAGCGAAACTCATCAGCATCACAGCACATGACTAAGCACGTATTCGGGTACGTCAATGCCCAACCACCAATTTGAAAAATAAAAGGTAATTTCTTCCTATCTCCCCGCTCCCACCAACCTGCAAATATGGGAAAAGACAGAACATTGCTAATTAAGTTTAAGAAGCCTTAACAAGAAAAAAAAAAACAAACACATCACAAGGTATGAAACAACTATTCACACAGGACAATGACTTAACATTCTATTTATGATTAGAATGTACCAGGTAAGATTAGGATCCTATTTCTAAAAATAGAAAGGTGAGTGCAGATACACTTGACAGAGACTATTCATGTGAATACATGCCTGTAAGGTAGGTAAATAATTAATGTAAATGTTGCCTTTTTTTGCTTAATTTTAATATAGTGAGAGGTAATACTTATGTTGTCAATACTAGTTTCTGATGACTACGTCCAGAACAATCAATTAGTTCTCATTTTAAACTCCCCAGACCTGGCAGAAAAGAGAAAAGCGCTCTCTCTTCTGGATATCTTCCCCCAAGAAAGCAGAACAATCATTAAAATCATAATGGAATCAACAGCCAAAGGGAAAAAACCCACTGCTTGGCTTCACTTCCTCCTCCAAAATGAAAAGCCACATTCATTCAGCCCTGCATCTGGCATAATAGCCCCACAAAATACTAGACAGAAAATCCATAAGGAAAGCAGGAAAATTTGGATTCAAAACATGAGCTGCTTCTTAGTATGACAAAGGTGTATTTTCCTCATTAGAGAAACAGTCATTAAAAATAAATGCAACAAAGGCTTCCATGAACTCATCGGAAGCACTGATCACAACCTTACAAAGCCTAGTAGGAAAGTTAGACAAAGTAATGAAGTCACTTTCTACTTTGTAGAAGTACCAGTAGCTTTCTCTGACGCTCTTCAGTGAACTCTGCGCACGGGTGGGCACGCTGGCTGCAGAGCAGCCGAGGAGGCAGACACAAGCAGAGCCTTGCCATTGTTACTGCAGTAGAGCAGATAAAACTGGAAAGTGGTTCACAGTCTCTTTGCACATGAGAACTATTAGAGTAAAAAAACCTGTGATATATCTGCATCGATACTCAAATTAAATCTGGTATACAAATGCAGACCTGCTATCCTATATATGTTATTCCTTTATTTATCTTAGAAATCAGCAAACTAAAAGACAAATAATTACAGAGCTCTTTTCCAGAAGCCAGTGTCTGTAGTTATGTTGGCTTGAGATTTCAAATGAACCAGATTACCTTTTGGACAGATATCGTATTAAGTTCTGGGTCAGTTGTGTCCTGTCGAATGTTTTACTTGTCAAAGAATCCACAAAGCTTTACCTCAAAGGGCAAAAGAGTTTCATATTGACATTACTTCGTAAAACTACCTGCTTTACCTGACCACCTGAAGGATGCATACAAATGCTCCGTTAAGAAAAGCTGAGTCAAGAAACTCTGTCAAACACAGTGTTAGGTCATTTGTGTATTTTATTGAATGTCATGTTGAACCTTGGATTTACCTTTGTACGAGGAAAGTATTGTGAGCAAAACACAAAAGCGTCTCACCTTGCTCCAAAACAGCCATGTAATTCCTTTTATTCTCTATTAATGCATGATTAAACATAAATGGTAGACAAGTATTTCAGCTCCGTAACTGAGCTTGAAGATGCTTCTACATGCAAGTTACTAATACCATCGATTCATTCATTAAGGCAGGTCATAGCTAAAGAGGTAGCTATATACAGGTTCGGGGGTATATATTTAAAGGCACGCATAAAGAAGGCCTTCAATTATTATCAAGCTTCTGTGTTTGTCATGAAATCGCATTAGAAACACTGCTGGAGCCCTCTGCATACAGGAAACAACAACAACTCCTTCCTTGGTAAAAAAGAAAAAATGGAGAAAAAATAACCCTGCCCTTTGCATTTCTGCAGAGACAAGTGTCAGATAAAGACCTCGTGAATCTCCTTTCCCACACTGAGTCCACCTCCAGGGGGGCTTCCAAAGGAATAAAGCCATTCCCCTCCGTACGCCGTTCTAGATTTATCTTGAAAATTGATACGCGAAGTATTTATTAAAATTACTCTGCAGAGAATACTAAAGGCAATTTTTTTCCTGATGCCATGCACAAAGCAGGTCGGCCTAGTGCACATCAAGCTATTCTGTCCCTTATCTAAGCATCAAAGTTACAAATAGGATGTGGCTGACCTGCAGCGCTGGTTATGCCGTGCTGTACCCTACAGAGCAGCTCTGCAGCCCGTGCTGGGGAGTGTTACCTCACTCACCGCCCCTCGGCCGCAGTCCCAGCTCAGATACCTGCACCCCAATACATACCAGGTACCCAGCGCTTCATTAAATATTTGGCACGCCGTCTCAAATTACCTTTGATACAGAGGGTTATTTATACATCATGGCACACTGCAGGCCTCTGCGTCAAGATAGCATCACACAATGCTCTATGTCAGGAATGCAGGCAACAGATTTAAACCAATCCCCGCTTCAAGACACTTTTACTAGGAAGCAGGTCAAACTGAGTAATATCCGTTTTATGCGCTGAAAAATGTATGCTATTCATTTCCAGGAAATAAAGTCAACCACCCTCATCCTTCTTCCTTCTCCCATACACCCCCATCAGAACAACAGAAAGGTGATTTCTTTTGTCTTAAGATGTTCACTGTTGGGATGTATTTAGTTCTTTAAACAAGCCCTGTTCTCCCTAATGCATTTGCTAGAACACCTAACGTTGACTTGGTGCAAGGGCAGTGTTTCAGAGAGTAATTACAGCAAGAGGCATTTGGTTACATCCATTGAATTCAGTTTGGAATATGCACCAATAGTTCGTATTTATGGAGCTTGTTTCCAAGCCTTTAACACATGCACATTTCTGATATTCAACCACATTTATGTTCTGAACACAAATACTGTATGGAAAAGTGCCAGCTGTTAATTAAAAAAAATCCATAGATAGAAATGGGAAGAACCTACACTCTGCATTCATCTTATGAAGCAAAACTCGGAAATATGAAAAATGGCTCCAGACTTCAATATTCTTCTGTCCCCTACAGCCATGGAACTAATTAAACAATTTTCTGAACTGATATAAAGGATGCTTAGGTGGCAACCACAGGTATTAGTAGCACTCAGTGAACAGGGAAAACCAAATACTGAGCAGACAGCAAGCAGTTTGGATCTGAAAGAGAACTCATTCACATAAATTATCCAAACCCAAATATCACATTCCATCAACAGTTCCTTCAGTCCAGCTAGGATGGAAATGAGACCTGGAGAAGGAAGTTCTCATCTCAGGATGCTCACTCCTTTACAGCCTCTAACAGAAGAAAAGCAATGGTGATTCAAGTGTACAAGTACATACTGTACCAGGTCCACAGCTGGGGCAAAATGATGCTGACAAGAATGTTTTTAATAAATAAAAGGCAGAAGTGGGTACACACTACCATGAAGTCAAGCCCAAGTACCTCCTTGCAACACAAGCCCTGAATTTGCTCCTAATCAGCTCCAATTGCTACTTAAAATTATTCCCCAGGTCAGCACAAGGTGACAGAGCATGAAGAAAATCCATAAGAAACAGCCTGGTAACAAGCATATACAATAGATGATCCTCTACTAAAGGAAGCTGATCTCAAGAGTAAGCAGAAACCAAAAACTGCCCAGCATCTTGCAAAGTTCCTTAAGGCTAATGTTTAACCATAGGGGTTTTTTCAGCTGGAAAGGGTGTCAGCAGAGAACACTGCGTTGCATTATTAATTTCTCCCTTGCTTTTAGCAACTGCCTTCAGAGACTGCATTTGTCTCTCTAAATCCCTCTGTGTTACTCCCCGTGTGCATAAGTTTAGAGGCCAAGGGCATTGCACATCTCTAACACCACTAACAGATGGGACTCACCTCAGCCAATAACACAGATTATACTCACTGCGATACACTCTCATCTGATTACATACAAAAAAGAATTCCACTATCTGCCAAACCCAAATCTTCTCAAAGAGAGAGGAAAACTCCTACTCTCCTTTTTTCAAAACTGTTAATTTTTTGCTGGATTCCAATCATATGCATTTTGCATATGACAGACTAGCAAAAACCAGCTTGGAAGACTTAAAATTTTCTAACTGGCTATTGGAGTTGCCTATTCAGGTAAGAAAATGGCAAAATATGTTATCTGAACCACTTGGTCTTTCAGAAGTAACACTATATAAAAAAACCCCAACCATAAAATATGCAGAGGAGTTAAGATAAGAAATCAAATTAGCATAAAACCATTTAAAGTTGATTACAAAACATCCCCACATATTCTCAACAAAAATTTCACGTGGTTTTGGAAACTCTGTTTCGATGCTACACAGAAAGATGACGGATGAACTGTAACACCCCCTTAGGCATTACTGAAGCCTACACAGGCAATAAGCTGCAAGCTTAAAAAGTCTGAGAAGGATTTATCGTGGACTAACAGATCCAAATAACCCGCTTTTTAGGAAGCCAAAACTCCCCAACACACTCTTACAATGGCAGGTGTAGTCATTCTAAAGCTGAACTGGTAATATCCACTTGGCTGAATGCAGCAAGTGCAGAAACTGCTGGCATGTGTTCAGACCAATGCAGACAAGATGCCAGTGACGAGAACAAAAGTTTAAATCTAATCCACATACTCCCATCACACAATTCAATAAACCATCTGCCTGAAGGAGTCAGGCCCCAGATAGGAAGCTTTCAGAGACCAGTTAACAAATCATAGCAAAGCGTCCAGAAACAGACAGGCAGGTGATCTCTGAACTCATGGATTGTCTTCAGAATTACTCCCTCCTCGCCAGGTTTTACCATTACAACTCTAGGGAGGAAAATAGCAACAAGAAATGAACCCAAGTTTCCTCCTAGTTACATCAGTGTTACTGGGACACCAAAATAAAAATAATTAGAACTTGAACTAAACATAAGCTAGAGCAGTAGTGTCTATCATAATTTGGGCTTGTGGTAGGGCCTGCCTTTCCCAACACAGAATGGGGCTTCTCTTGCTCCCCTCCCTGCACAGTAAATTACCAGCAAGATTTTGGAGGAGATAATAAAACAAAGCAACCCTTCCCCCTCCCGAGATATAACCCCTCACTGAATGGGGGTTATGAACCCAGAGCAGGAAGAAGGCTTGATAGCACACAGCTCAGTTTCAAGCGAGTCTGAATTTTTTCCCTTTCATGGAACTAAGAGTCTGAACATGACTAAAGATCATTTTGGGGATGTTTTTACTTGCTTGTAAATGTAACTATGCATAGATGAAAGAGTTATTCTTAGTCATCTTCTCCATGTCAAAAATAAACCCAGCAATTTCTAGAATGTGTCACAATACAATATTAACTACGTATCTGCACAGTCACCGAATCAGTGGACACTTAATAGCCTTAAATTAGAATGTCTGTATTTTCTGGAAACAGTCTAATGTACCGTGCTGGAATACCCCGAACTACTAATACCGCTTCTGAAGGAGTCAATCTGCAGCATAAACACCTCTGAAACCTGCAGTGATGAGCAAAGCACACAGTGTGCCATCCCTTGGCAGCCAGGCTGCCAGACACAGAGCAGAGCCTGCGTTTTCCAAATCAATGGTCACCTCACGCAGAAAGAGCTTGAAAAGAAAAGGTGCAAAGAAACAATTTGCTCACATACTAAACGCAGATGCTAAACGTGTACGATACGTGTACTCATGTACTATACGGATACAGGCGTGCCAGGCTGCCTGTACAGAGCAACCCCTCAGCCTTTCTGGAGCTCGCTGGCCCCGCACACAACACGCGAGCAAGCTGAGAAAACAGAAGGACTGTACAGGGAGGCAGACCTCCATTTCAGTCATCTGGAATTGTCTTTGTTTTAAGGGAATCAAAACACACCATGTCCCTAAGAAGCAAATCCTATTCCAGTAGAAAGCAGAGGTTTTCTGCTGACGCCAGGGGAATCAAATTGAGATGAAGGACTCCTGAGGAACAGATACACGTTACCAAGGACTCACAACAAATGTTACAGCTACATGGAAGAGTCCCAATGGGAAATATATAGCATTTGAAAGTTTTCCCTTGAGTTTTCAAGATACTAATTATAAAATACCAGAGCAGTGAGAGAGCTGGAGCAGATACAAAGTACATACTAAAAGAGGTGAAAGACTTAAAGCATACTCACAAAGAAACCGAAGGGCTATCACCTCTCTTGTGTTATGGTTTCTTACACTTAAAGAACACCTCCAGCCAAAAAATAGACACGCTCATCTCCATTAGGAGTGGGACACAGCCACCAGGCAAGAAGATGCTGCTTCAAAATATTTTAGAAAAAAAATCTTTTCAGATCATATTTACTTCTAGATTCTAGACAAAACTGAAGGAAATCTGAACTCCTCACAACCAGCAGTGCAACCACTCCCCTAATATCAGGGATATTGTACTGCATACACCTTTAGAGTGACATTAAGGCAACTAAGAAAAAAAATATTCAGATTTTCAAACAGAAATGACTTCTCATTTCTGTATACTTTTCTATACATTTCTATGTACTGGTTTGCTAAGAACTCACCTAGTTTTACAGACAGGGCAGAAAAAGTTATGTCACTTGCTGTAGGCAAGAGGAATTGAAATGCAGGATCCTTCAGTTTCTCATCAGAACTTCAATGCTCCACCACCCAGTATAAGATGCACCTCCAATCTCTTTTTCTAGTACTATGAAGAGAACAGCACTAACTAACGTCAAGCAGCATTTTAAAGCCTTCTTTTGTCATGTATCAACTTTACAGGTCTGTTGAATGGGAAATAACATACATTTTGCAGCAACAATCACGAAAAAGAGAACTGAATAAAGTGCATGAGTCAAATGCGCTGGTACCTGACTCGCCAGCCCCGTCAAAGCAGCCTCCAGCCTTGTGCTATGGAGAAACCAGGATGCAGGAGAAGCACCGAGAATTTCTCACCGCAAGACTTCAGCTGAAAAAGACCAAAACGCCTATGCTGTAAGTAGGTGTGCCCACTGCAGCAGCTGATCCACGGAATACTGCTGTCCCCGGCCTACACCGCTGGGCCCCGTGCGGCTGCTCCGCAGGCTCTGCTCTCTGCCCCACAGCGATAAGGAGGAGGTGGGGCAAGATTCAGGTCAGGGGAGTAAAGTGGCTAATTACTGCTTTGGGCAGCAAGTAAAATGGTTACAAAGATAAATACAGCACTTGTGTTTTAAAGATAGCTTGTATTTTCAAGCAGAGAACTTAAAACTGAACGTTTTTCCAGTTTCTGAAAAAGTGAGACATTACAAAAACTGAGACTGAACATAGAATTCAGTCTGAGTAAAACTAAGATCAAGGATGTGCTGAGTGTTAAGTGAGTTAACATAATTTTAATTCTTAAAATGTTTACTGATCTCATCATACAGAGGAAAAACTCTATAATATCCCTGGAGTTAGAAGCAACAGTTTGCTCATGCTTCAGTACAGTATTTCAGATGCATCCTCCAGAAAGGATAAACCCACTGTATTTAGATAAATACACAGGTATTCAAAGTAAGTGTTAATGGACATACACTTATTTACAGTGCTTGTGTAATTGACAACAGACAGGAATTCCAGTTTGGTTGTCCGATAATCTGTTTTCCACCCATGTAGTATAATTAGCAACCAATACAGAGTGGCGAAATGAGGGAATCAAGATGCCCTCTTTTCTCCCAGATCAAGGCATTTCACGAACATCAATTAGATGTTAATATCCCTGGGAGGCAAGCCTGACAAGTCTTATTAAACCATTTTAAAGATTAGGACACTGAGTCACAGAGAGATTAAGAACTTCCTCAAAACCAACAGCATAGTCAGAGAGGGGGCAGCTGCACCCCAGGCAGGCCTGGTGGCACGAGACTGCACTGCTCCACCTTATTACAACATTTAGAGTCTCTACGGGGGAAAAAAAAAAAAAAAAAAAAAGTCCACCACACTCCCATGAAGTTTCCTGGCCATGCCAACATGCCTCAGTTTTGACCTGCAGGGACCATCTTTAGATACAAGAATGCAGTTTGGTTTCCACGCTCAGATGGCATTTTGGCCGAAAGTACCAGCAAGGCTGCCAATCGTAAAGGGTTTTAAAGTCGGCAGAGACCTCCAGATCTTTTTCCGATAAGCTTGAGAGGGAACTTAAAACTTTTTGATACTGGTTCAGCCCTACAAGCCTAGGGGCAAATAAATCTACAGTCATCATCAGTCTTCGAGCCAACTAGTTAGCTGAATTCAAGTCACATGCTGAATTTGCACATTAAAAAGGCAGCGAACATGACAAGACAATTGCTATCGGAGTTAACGCATACTTCAAAGCGCGAAGAAAAACCCAGCAGAAGCCCCGTTCAGAGCGAAGCGCGAGCAGAGGAGGATGTTTCACGGACTAACACGGCGGGTCCGGGCTCCGAGCCCACCGCAGCGCTCCCACACCCGGGGAAAGCCCTTGGCCGCCCGCGCCGCCGAGCGCTTACCGCCCCGAAGGGGTTCGCTCCCCCTG
>NW_020799103.1:1275080-1319047 GCF_003259725.1 Athene cunicularia | reverse complement strand
CGTGCCCCGCGCCCCCGGCTGTCCCGGCGCGGCGGAGGGCGGCGCAGCGCAGAAACGGCTGCTCGGCGTGTGGGGACCTCGGAGGGTGTCATCCCCCCTTCAGGGGACTGAAGAACATTCAGTTCAGGAAGCAAATAGAAAACTACCGGAAAGAAAGCTCAGAATTGACCGGTAACGTAACTAACAGCGCTTACACCACAACTCCTTGACTTCTACCAACACCTCACTAACGGCAGAAGTGAAGCTTTATGGAAGAAAAAAAAAAAAGCGCGAAACAATTCAGATGCAACCGCTGCACCAGGGAGGGCGAAGTGCTCCCCAGCTAAAGCTCTCATCTACTCACCTAAAGCTCTGAGAAAAACCTCGGCAGGCACGAGCTTAAACCATTCATAAATATTTTGGAAGGTGCCACACAGACACTGTTCCTTCAGTGACCTCGAAGGCAGCTGCGGCAGAACGAGGGAGCAGGACCCTCATCTCCCATGACGTGACTTACCTGACCTCTTTCACACCTCTCTGCTCTGAGCCAAATTTAAAGCTGCTTTCGATAAGGTGGAGAGAAAACAAGTGTGACTATGGCCCCATTTATCCATGCACAGCTGAATGTAACACAATCTCTAATGAGCCAAGCGTTTAACCAACTCTCAAATAATTTGTTGACCTCAAGCTAAGCGTTTTGTTGCAGAATATACCTTTCATTTGGGTTGAAATTTGTCTTCTAGCTTCTTCCATCGTGCTTGGCTGAACCCAAGTTTTACTTAGTCCTCAATTTTTGAATTGCCGTATGTTATTCTGCTTACTGCACTTTGGGAGATTAAAGGTACTTTTTCCTCAAAGTGATAAAAGCTAGAATATAGAAGTAATGGTGCATACCGTTTCCCTGCTATCTAAAAGACTATCTTCTTTATCAGCCTTAAGGAAGGAATAAGAAAATACTCCTGGGAAACTTCCAGCAAAAGTGATCTGTAGCTAGCAAACAGGGATGTGTGTATCAAAGAAATAACATCTATATATTGTACAAAGTCTTCCTAGTTTCAGTCCAGCATTGAGAGCCAAATGAAAGCAAGATTCTTCCACAGAGAACACAGAAAACACAAAGTCAAAAAGAATTTATACTCACCCCCACCCAGGAAACGTTCCAAAATTTCCTTCTTTAGGAAAGATACAGCACTGGCCTCCCATATATCTCTTCACCTTTACCAGCTGTCTTCTTCCCTCCACTCCTCAGAAAAAGTTAGTAAGCCCATAAAAAGATAATCTTTTCTCCTGCCAAGTCCTTCCAAAATTATTGTGCACTCCCATGTCAGGAGCTGCATGAAGACCACCAGAGATCTTACCATTCTAATAACTATAATCCGTATTTACTGATTGTCCTTAAATAATTGAGCTTTGAAAACAGCCAAAAGATGCATGTACAGTTCACACTCACTAGTCTTAATTTTTATCATAACTATCTTTTAAAATTATGTTCCATTAGATGTTACTTAACCAGAATTAAGAATCTTTATTCACAGTCACACCTACCTCTCTCCAAAGGAAAACATAACTAAGATACAAATTTGATATTACATGTGGTTCTATTGGCTACCCTAGCCCACCCTCCCTTACTTGAAGCGTGGGAAATGCAACCAGAAAGGGAAAAAGCAACTTCCCCGGGTGCTGCACAGCCTCCCCTTGAGCGAGACTAAGCTCCTAACCTATTATTTTTAACAGTGCAGCTGCTCTGTAAATTTTTTTTTGTTCAGTCCTAGCCTGTTCTGCCTCGTTGAAAGGATAGGAAAAAGGAATAAGAATAGCCCTTATAAAAAACAATCCAGCTTTATCAGCTGGTATAAAGCTGTGCCTGCTAACTCTGCTGTAGGATGGTCATCCCCTCACTGGGGCTGATTATGTAAAGCACTCCCTTTCCTGCCATGGGCAAGCCTATCTATTCAAATTCTTGTAAATGCAATGCTATCTACACATCCAACACAATAAAAGCCCTTCTTGTGGTATTTAAACAACCTGTCTGATCTTTTGTGATTAACTGTGGATTTCTTCAAAGCTAACTGAACTTTTTCTACATAAAAGAGATGGTCTGGTTCTTATGTTGCAGCCTGGGTCTCAGGAGACCATGCTGAACTGCCGCCTCCACCACTCATCTCCTTTCTGACTCTGGGGATTCAGGCGTACATGGTGTGTATCAGTTCATGACCTACAGGGTGAAGGGAATAAGACTTCC
This sequence comes from Athene cunicularia, assembly GCF_003259725.1. NCBI lineage: Eukaryota > Metazoa > Chordata > Aves > Strigiformes > Strigidae > Athene > Athene cunicularia. The sequence goes on along the minus strand of NW_020799103.1, from coordinate 1,316,826 downwards.
TTACTGATGGGGGCTTACGAGGATGGAACCCCTCATATGAGGGTGAAACCTTGACATTCTACTCGATCACGGGAAAGGCCATTATGGTAGCATAGGTATATTCCTGCTCCTCTTTTGAAGTTTGTCATCACATTCATCTCCAGTGAGAATCAGTACTTAAACACAATTTTTCATATTCTCTACCTTCAGTAATGCTTTTTGTTTTAAGTGAACATATAAAGCCATTAGGGTGGCTCTTTTAAAGAAAGGAAAAGAAAATAGATCTGAGGAAAGGAAGCTGAATTCTTTATGTGGGAGCATATAATTTTTCTGGAGCCTGGAATAGCTGGATTTTCTTACCACATGTGCAGGAAATAGCCCTTCCTACTTCGTCCTGAATGTATCAGATAATACCCTTAGCATATAATGGAACTATTCCAGTGTGAGACACCTTCGAAGCAACACTTTTGTTCAAGTTCCTAAACACATTAACAGATTTATACCTGTCTGTTGAGGAATAGTTCAAAACACTTTGGTTCATGGGTAAATAATGAATATTTAAACTATTCCACAGCATCCTTGTTTCTTAATTAAAAAACCAGACAGAAGTACCAACAAAACACACCTAGCTAATTTTCTAGCCCTCGTCCCATAGACGACTACAAGTTCATTTGTTAGGGAAGTTAGGGGATGGGTCCTTCATCACCCTGCCTGCCCCATATTGGCACAGCCCACAGCACACCTGGCCAGTAATGCATCCTCAGGTTGGTAACATTAATCCCCCTTTCTTCAGTGCAAATACTCTGTTGTCTGAGGTTTGAGCATGTGTGGAGGATGTTTTGGGTTGTTTTTTTTTTTTTTTTTTCCCACATGTGGATATTTTCTCTGATACTTTGATAAAAAGGAGATGGAGCTTGTATCGTGCAGGTTACTGACACAAATCTAGAAAATCTCATGCTTTGGATCACGTCTTTGCTGGTTAAATCTCCCTGACACTATAAAGGATTTTACTGATGTGAAATTTCTAATTATACACCAAATCTGAGCACAGGATGATCTCTTGCTCCCAGTGTCATTAAATATTGATTCATTTCCTAAGAAACTTCGATAGCTGCAGTCTCATACAGAGTGTACCCAGCTAGCCAGCACCAGCCTCTTCAAAATCTTCAGTTCATTAATCAAAAAATTCTTTCTTTGAAGGCAGAAGAAATGAGCCTCATAATCTTTAGGATAACTTTCATTTTAGTAAGGCATTAAATTATTATCCTGTATTTATTCCTACAACAGTGTCACATCTCAGTGTCATTTTGCTCTGTGTAAGGGATAATGTCAGCTTTGGTGATGTTGTAATTACAAATCATGGAAACATTTTTTTTGAGTTCTGAAAAGCCACAACCAGAACCTTAAGAAGTTTGAAACTCCTCTTGGGGCACATATCATTTTGTAAGGTATATTTGATTTTTGAGAGGATTTGACAGATAATCAGATAAGGTAGACTTTATAAAAGGTAGAATAAATCATTATTATAAAGAGTTGCATTTTTTCTTTTTTCTGTCCTTGTAGCCAGTATTTAGTGAGCTGTTAAAAGATTTAGTCATCCACAGGGATATATTTGGATTTTTTCCCCTAAGAAATATCACTAGAAGTCTTCATTTTATTAATGCTGTGTCCTCAGTGCCCTAAGGGCTTTATTCCACAGATATTTTATATTTTCATTTCTGACATTTGGGGTTTTGTGCTCAATTACAGTTTTGATTCTGCTTTGATTTGCAGGAGTCATTACTCTGAGAAATACATATGGGAGAGTATCAAAAGCACAGAGGTACTTCTGTTGAAATAAATGACAACGTCTCACTGACTTCAGAGAGAAAATGATCAAGTAATTAAACACTGTTTTGCATGGATCCCAATAGGCTTTGGATCAGGCCTCACCTTTCTAGCTAGTACTTGCAACTTTGCTGCTTTGGATTCTGCTGACGAATGACTCTGTAAAACTAACCGACCAAGCTCAACAAAGCTGATAAGATTTCCTTCCTGCACTGCTGTGCTAACACCTTCCCTGAAAATGTCCTCTGAGTTTGGTCATACTTGATTTCAGAGTAAGACTTTGCAGAGCAAAGTGAAACATAAATGTCAGCTAAAGTGATAAAGAAATTTAAGTTAACACAGTGTCTTTCAAGCCAAAGGATTCCAGGCTGCGTACAGCTGGTAGTTAGATTATGCTTTGTTAGGGTGCTACATCGGCGTGAGCCGGTGACTGTCAGCTGCTTAAAGGATGTCACATTGCAAAAGAGCCAGCTAGGCTGCTTCAGATTCTATCAGGAGAAAAATACACTGATCTGTGATAGAGATGTGGGGGAAATTTTGTGGAGAACAACCCCAAAAGAATAAAAACGACACAAAATACTTGCGTATTTAGCACACACCTCCATGAAAATAGTTCCTAGAATGTGGCTGTCAGTGAATAAAGGGAATCTTCTGTAAATACCTGCTTAATACAAATTAACTGTTCTGTATGTGTTGTCAGCAAGAACTTGAGATTATTTCTTGTCTGTGGGAAACCTCCTGTCAGAGACAAAGATCATTTTCCAGATGCTTTGATGTTAGCATATTTAAACCTTAGCAGAGACTTTATTTAATTAAATGTTATTTGTGTTTTGTGGGTGTTACTGAACAAAGTCTTCCCTGAGTGTCATTAATGGAAGAACAACAGAGTGTTCAAACCAGTGAGGACCATCATGATAAGTCTGAGGGCAGAGATAGTCTCTGGTGCTATTTTAGGGAAATTAGTATTTCTCAGACAGCTGAACACTCAGACATACTTCCCTAACTCGAAGATGAAACCATAGCACTTCTAATTGCCATGCTTCCAGTTTCACAGATTCTTATTCTTCATTTTTAAGTTAAACACTTCTAGTTAGTCTGTGCTATTTTCTAATTGTTTCTTTAATGAATATGACTCCATATGCATGAGCAAACACATGTTAGAAGTTAAGTGCCAACTCTCTTTTTTTTCATTCTCGGGGAAGGAGGTACTTTCTTTGGCAATTCCTGAGTTTACTTTGGGAGATTCTAGTGACTGATTATTTACTGTGCTCTGTATTATGCTGTATTAGAGAAGAGATGACCTTGCTTCTCATGCTTAGCCAGGAAGGAATGGCTAAGAAGATGCAGTCTTTTTTAAAAATTATTTAACACAAATGTTTCTAACTTGCTCTATGGAGATAATAGAAAACAATCAGCAACTGCTGGGTATCAGTTTTGTCTGTTATACATTATTGTCTGCCTTGACAGCATAAAATAAATAAATTCTATGTATTCAACCCCCGTTTGTTTAAAAAATAAGGTTGCTAAGAAACAAGTGTTATGCATGTTTAATGCAACTTACAATCAGGATTTATATAAAAACATGAAATGTAGCTGTGATGTACTTAGAGACTATTACAGTGCAAATGAAATGCAAACTGATGGTCTGGGTGAAGAAGAAACGTGAACTTTACTGTCACGTCACAATTAGGGCTCTGGCCAATGTATAATTACAGGTTCTAAAGTTCCTTTCCATGCTCTGAATTCTGTAGGAAGTTTCAATTAATGTCACTTGCATTTTTACTCTTTCCTCAGGATAATGTTGACTTCCAAAGGATACTGTCAATAAGAGTGGTATAACTAAGGGCCTATAGGTTCCACAGAAATGATGCGTATTACGGTTATATGTAGTTCAGCAAGAAAAATGTTGACACATATAAAAATTTGGTTTACCTGGTTTGCATTTCATTCTGATTTATATGTGGTACAAACATTTGCATGTACCTTTGTTCCAAAATACTCAATTGTTGTCATGGTTCAAGGGGTTCAAGTGGTTATGCTCGATGAAATACACATATTGACATTTTTCACTACTATACTTCTTGGTAAGAAAGACAATGTCATCCGGCCTCCTACCTTTGACTGGAGTCAATCCTATGCTCATTTAAACCAATAACCAACTTTGCTTCTGACCTCACTCGACTGCAAAAACAGCAACGACAAAAAGACGGAGACATCTGTTAAAAGCAAGGATTCCACAGTCCTCACCAGAGGCCAGATAGCAAAACAGCAACACAACTGCTAAAGCTAAAGCTATTCACAGCACTGACAGGCTACCCACTGTACAGGCACAAAAGAGACTTTTTCCTAAACCTAGTGTTACAAAGTTATGATCTCTAATCACTACCTTAACCCTAGGAAAATGTTCCTCAAAAATCTGAACTTCTTTTTGCATAAAAGTTAAAACAGTGTTCTCAAACTGCTACTCAGGAATATGTTCTTGAAAGTTTAATTTTTTTTAACTACCCACTGCAACTTCAGGTTTTTTATTTTATATCCAGCTACAAGCAGCACTGAACATTTCTCTTTCTTATCTGATCAGAGAAAAAAAGCAGCTTATTCCTGTTTCCACCCTTTCATCCCTGGTTTCTTAAATGGGGCCTAAAGCCATTTACCTCTAACCTTATGTGATAATTGAGTTGTTCAAGCTTAGTCAACTTCAGTTTTCCCAGGTGAATTGGCTCCCTTCCAGCACTGTCAGTTTGCCATAAACCTACAAGGGAGAGCTCAGCCTGACATAATGCCTCTGCTCCCAGAGGAGCCCAACGCTGTCCTGCAGACACAGGCCATGCACAGACATCAGTGCTCCCAAAACCCATCTGCCAAATCCAGAGTGGCTCAGGAGGACACAACCCTCTTCAGCGCTCTTACAACAGGGAAGACAAGTGTTACAGCCCACCTGGCAGAGCAAAAGAAGTTTTACAGCAAGCATTTGACATGTTGAGCCCACACATGGAATAAGGCCACGGCCACTGTCCTCCCTGCTGTAAGCTTTGGGGATTTGGAAGATGTGGCAGATCATTCAGCCCCGGGGCTGCATCCCCCCAGAGAGCAGGCTTTGCAGCACCAGTCTCCTGCACCACTTGGCTATCGGCTTGGTGCTTGACAGAGAGGTGCCACCAGCTCTCAGGGTAACACACTAAGGCTCCCCGAACAAGCCTCCTTCCTGTTGCTTGGGTTTTCTTAGCTCACGTGATCTCACTGGATCACAGCACAAGCAATATTGTTCCTGACAACCAGTAAAATATTTTTATGAACTCCATAATTTAGTATTTAAACATGTCATGTTAGCAACTTCAAACAAACAAGCGCAGCTTAACGAGAGACTTTTTCAGAGTTGCACCATCTGCCAATAGCTTTCCAGTCTCAGTGCCAGCATAAAAAAAAGTATTCTTTAATTAAAAAAAAAAAAAAAAAAAAAAAAAAAGGTCCTGTGCATCTGCAAATTTGTCAACAGGGCGGTTGGCATCCCTCCACCCTTCCTGCTTGTGCATACCCAGAGTCTGAAATATCAGATTTCAGCTGGTGAAGGAGAAGCCTGAACACACAGAGAGCAAAACCACTTTGAACTCTCTGGAATGGTAACAGCAGCACTTGGGGAGAAAACAAAGCCTGGGCACAAGTGCGTTTTCACAACAGCTGAAATGAAGACGTCTAACAACTGCCACATTCCAGGAGAAATCCTGTTGAGCAGAAACTTAGTCCATCAGCTTGTTGTGTGATTGCTCCATGTTGTTCACAGAACTGCATTTCTTTCAAGTCCCCTTCATAGGTTATTCAAAATTCATACGTGAGATTGACCTGTGAAACTCAGCACAACTGAAAAGTCTTCTTTTGCCATTCTACCCTCCTGATTTGAAAGCACTTATTTCTGCATATGAAATGCTTCTTTTAGCTATATTGCATCCTTGCAATTTCTTAATGAGCAGCAATTATGCTGCTCTTTAGAGATACTCATCTGTCATTACCCATTCACCAACGTACTGTTTAACAGTGTATAAGCTAAAAGGTATTTTCAGTATTAATAAAACTCAGTTTGAAATAACTTCACAAGATTCAAATGGTTTATTTACAGTAGTGCAATACTTCCCGGTGATTTAGAGATCAGTGTCTGGCCTTTCACTTTCACCCACACAGAGAAATATTTGTTGTCAGAGAGTAAACAAAAGTTTAGATATACATGGATAATTCCTATTAACTTCAATAAAATACAGTTGCTATCTAACAGACTGTTTCAGGAATGGGTTACTGTGAAACTTCCTTATTAAAAAAAATTCTACATTTCAAAGCAGACTTACATCTTTAATTAATTGAATTAAATGGCTGGTTTCCAACATGAGCCCTGCCACTTCTCTTATCATTGACTCCAGGCAGTGATAGAGTAGGATTTTTTTTAGTGTACAGTAGTAGGACTTTTAGCCAACACGCACATTTCACTGTGTGCTCATGGAGAGAAAGCTTGTATGTACTTTTTAAATTCACAATACACCCAGATTTTGGAAACTTGCCCACTCTTGCCTTCTGTTTTGCTTAAAACCTTGTCTACAAAACATCAATAAGCACCTTAAACTAAACTAATGTCTGCATGTCATTACTTATAAATGTGTAGGTGCTTGCCTGGAGGCAAAAGAACCCATAATACTGCTACCACTTACTGTTATTTATTTAGCTTCTTCTTTAGTGAGGGTTTTCCTACAGCATTTTTTTGTCTCAGGTTTTAGTTCAGCCTGTTCTTGATACCATGTGTAATACAATTTTCACCCTAGCAGCTCTGCATGCTGGCCAAAGAAGGTCAGCTGAGAACAAGGGGTTGGAGCATCTCCCAGGGCCTGGCTGGGCTGTATTAGGAGCACTTCTGTGGACAAATATGCGAAGTTTACTGAAGTCAGTGGAAAGACTCCCACTGGCTTTGGTTAGCTTTGGATCCGGCTATAAATTAGGAAAGTTTGATTTTAGTTCCATTACTTGTCCACAGTATTTTTTTTTTCTGTGTTAACACCATAGCTCCTCTTTAAACAATGACAGGACTGCTCTTTTCAGTCAAATGAACAGTTTGTCAGCAAGTTACGCTGTAAGGTGACCAGATAGGGATCCTAAGATTGCTGCTAAGTGGAGAGGGGAAAAAACGCCCTTTCTGGTTTTGTGGACAAAGTAATTGACTTCAAGGGAATTGTACAGTATCCTATTATGCTGTGGTAAAATACAGTTCTGAAATAGGGGAGTAGCTGCCATCCTACCTTTCCAGAAGAACAAAGTGAAGACAAATCACAGTCCTAGGAAAAACTAGGGAAATTACAGGAAAGCATGTCTAAGGCGACTCACTAATTTAACAATGGCAGCAGCAGTATTAACACGGGAATTCCTAGCTTCTGTGTCCCATTCCTTGCTCCCTCCGTATGTACGACATAGGACATTACATACTGTATCACAGAAGAAAGCACAGGAAGTGCCCAGTAAATCGGGATTTTGTCAGTTTAACAAGGGCAAGGTTCATGAAATAGATGTTCTTGGAATCAAAAGCATAGGCCTTGAAAACAAAAGGACAGCTATCGAGGAGGTTTATTTTGAAGTTTAAAAGTGCTTACTGTCCCTACACATTCATCCCAGTAAGATAAAGATGTAAAGAAATAAAATTAAGTTGTTAAAGGTTTTTCTAAAAAAGAAATAAAATCCTCCATTAAAAAATACTGGTCTTGTACAACAGACAACATCTATACAGTCATGTATCAATAGAATTTGCTTTCTGAGTAACGATTTTCCCTCGGAACATTTTCTATTTATAAACCCCCTTAAGCCTTTTGCAGTATGTTTCCTGTTCAGACATACCACTTAATCACCAGAAAATGACTCAGGCAATCAGTCCAGGCACTTCCCATACACAGGATTCAAACCTAGTGAGAAAGTTATGAGCATGCTTACAACTTGACTGATGAGTCAAAACACCATTTAAACGGATTCTTTTTTTCTAGATCAGGAATATGTTAGAAACTGTTAGAAATAGAGATGGAACTGGAACACAGAACATAATCAACCTCAATTCTTCTTTCAAGAGCAGAAGCCTTATCAAAAACTAAGGATGGAGTTTCATCCTGAAACATTAACTCATGCATAACTACTATCTGCACAATTCATCATGGAAACAGCACAGAATTTTTTCCACATTCCATAGTAAAAGAGCAGTAGAAGTATTTCCTTTTGTCCACCTGTAAAAGCACTGAATTTCTGACATTTCAACCATCTAGTTTAAACAGTCCCAACTGCATGCATTGTCCTAATCTGTATGCACCATTAAACCCCAAAATATTCCTGACCCTTTGGAATCTCCTGAGGGGCACAAATCTACAAATAAATCTCAGATCTGCAACACCTTAGAAGTAGTACCATAGAAATAATAGAATTTGCATTACAAAGAACAGTATTTTATGTTGAGGACTCTCGAGTGTCACCCTGTTTTGCAGCTGTGGATGTCGTGGCTTAAGGAAATAACCTGCTCACAGTGCAAGCCAACCGTCAGGCTGAGAATAGAATTGTCATACAGTCCAAGCTTTCACCCTCATAGTCTGTCCACCAAACACTTGCCTCCATTATTTTCAATAGCAGGTAGGGAGAAGGATGCTATGGAGATTACATCCAAGTCACATCATTTACTCAGAATCTATCTTTTAGGTAATAGCTTCTTTTCTGTTACTGTTTCAGGTGCTTTGAAAATCTGAGGCAGGAAGGAATAATCACTTAGAGTTTAGGAGACCTTGGTCTATTAAGCAGAAGAAACCCCATGATTCACAGCAAGAAAATGATCCTAATTTGGTATTTATTTAAAACTTTTTTTCAGAGAGAATAGCCAGTCTCTCTCTAATCCCAGTGGTTTCTTTCAAGCAGACTTTTAAAGTGACAGAGGAACATGTTAAATATCTACAAACAAGAGAGGGCATTTGAAATGAAACTGATTTCATATTAACTAAGCTAACTTCATCTTGAGAGTCTTAATATGACATTTATAGGTATATGCATGGTGTGGCAATATATGCCGCCATCCTGAACTGACCTGATTCCATGCCAAAAGCAGTCGGAAAAATAAGAATGCCGTATCATCTGACGGGCAGTGTCATTCTGATAAACGTCTGAGGTCACATTCCAGTGCTATCATTGCTGGACTTTCATCTGCAGAAGCTGTTCTCTCACTTTCACAGCCAGCAGTACAGCAAAGTGACTCAAAAGCAGCTGAAAAACATACAAGGATAACTACCATAGAAACATCAGGGAAAAAAATCCAAATACTAGAATGTTTTCAGCTACAAATGCAGATGAAATGTGTTAATATGTAATGTGTTAACATCTATTTCTACTCAAAGTTTTGTTCAAAGTATCTACTTTTCTACATCACAGGCTTGCTGTATGGAAAACTGACAGAAGGTGTGAACAATGAACTGCCACTTTCAAAAGCTCTGTATATCTCAGTCTCTGCAAAATGCCATGATTTTTCCCATCTCTGAATGGCATTTCAGGTTCCACATTTCTCTGCCTCTGATATCAAGTGAAATTATTGGGCTAATAATGAAGCTGCTTGTCAACGCTGCAAAATCTAGACATGCTTTGCTAAGTCTTTGCTGTTAATCAGGAAAAAAATTAAGTTGCTTAGGTAAGAGATGCCTACCTTCACTCTTTTTTCCGAGCCAAAGTTCTTTCAACTGGTCCTATATGGGACAAGGTAACCTCGACTTCTCCTGAAAAATAAACATTTTTATAGCTCTACATTATGCATATATTTACTGGGAGAGAAAAGAGAGATAGGTCTCCAATGTCATCACAAGTTTTCCTGCTGACCCAGGGAAAGTACATGTGACCCTCGCCCTATAGCTGCAAGAAGTTTTGATCTAAAATTTTCTTTTAAAATAGATTTGGACAACTGCCTAAATCTGAATGCCTGGGGCTGTGCTCTGCAACAGAGGGGAATAAGGGAAAGAAGAAGGAAAGAAGAGGGAAGGAGGGAGGAAACTGGATTAAAAAGAAAACTTCCCCAGTAAACATAGGTGAAATAATTAGAGACCTTGGCAAACTCCATCTCCTTTAAAGTTATTAGGAAATAAGGATTTGAAAATACATGCAAGTCGGCCAATGTATAATTAAACAGTTCAACATTGTGCCTTTTATTTAACAAAAAGTCATTATATAAATACATTTTTCTAGATTAGATGGAGCGAAATGAGATGCATACAGTACACAACAAAAAGTAAACTAATACTGGGCACCAGTATTACTTCCAAGGCCCCTGTTTTATTGTGTTCTTAAACCACTCCTTCACCCTCTTCTGTGGAGGATAACTTGCTTAGTTTCTCCTTTCCACCTTCCTCCCTACTCTGATACAGTAAGTTCAGAAGTGGCTGAAAAGAGCAAAGCAGCTGGAGTTCAGCTTGGTCACATCCCACCCATGGGTCATTCGGTGTAACCTTTCAGGGAGGCCGCAAAAGCAAACTTCATCAAGACAAGGCAAATTAAGAAACACAACAAACTGCTATTGATATATCCTCTTAGATAGAGCAATAAAACCAAACACTCACCAAGGAGCAAGTTGGCCTTTGGTTAAGAGATGTTTGAGAAGCACGAATCCATCAATTCTACCAAAATAGTTCCAAAAGAAGCACCAACACCACAGGCTCAGAAGCTCGCTCTTAGGGAAGCTTGTCACCATAGGCTGCTGATTTACTCAGGAGGGAGAGAAGACTTTCCATAGTGACAAGTCAGATTAAAGCCTCTTCCTTAACTTGGCTCTGAAGAAGTCTTGCTAGCCCCAGGGGGAATCTGTCTCCTAACCTGAAGGAATGCAGCATGAACACTGTTCTGCAGGTACAAAAAGTTGACAAGCCTAACACCCACTTGCCTTCATACCGCTCCCACTGACTTCAGTGTGTCTGAATGATGAGAAAATAACTTCATTTCTTACAGCAAATTTTAACTATATTCTCCAATGCTCTTTCAGGAAGTGCTCACGTGACGCAAAGGCAAGGCTATAGATAGCATAGGTTAAGTGATTTCTAAACTCAGTCGTGTTCTGTTGGCTAGGAGTTACTACTGCCCAGATGCAGCAACTCATCTGACAATAATGCCGTTGTCACGCAAAGCAAATGGATAATCGTGATTTACAGTTTGCTTTTTACCAAAACAACATTAAAAGTCTCAAAGTATTATTGGCTTATTTCAAAACCATTCACTACTTTCGCTGGTTCTGATAAAAGTCTGTGGGAATTGTTGTATGTGTATGTGGAAATAGAAAATAACAGGAATGGAGCCATCTCTTCCGCTGTTTCAACACATGTTGAATACACCCTTGATAGCAGAGGTTATTAATAATTAGAAGGAAAATAGGATTCAAAGGAAGATATATATTAATGGATTAAAGAGCCAAGGAACTTTAACACCATTTAATTTAACAGCCCATATTATATAGGAAGTCAATTTTCAACCATATACTTTCTGCTTGCATTATAGTGCCCATCTGAGAAGTATTTCAGTCTTTATTAAAAAGGCTAAAGTGTTAAAAAAGCTCCTGCATACCAGAGAAGATTGCACCAAGAACTAGCTTGCGTCAGAATAAAAAACCTGCTGCTGCAGGTTATTTGTGGCGTGAATGTATCCAGTTTCTGCTTCCAAATTTAGGGTGTTTCTTCTGCTTGATTATAGATCTGACAGTCACCTTTCCTTGTGGGCTGTGATCAATGCTAACTCTTGGATTAAACACAAAATTAGCCGTTGTTAGACTCTTCCTCCATGAGCACTTGCTGTTAATATTCAAACACATATTACTCAAGTGATCATCATGCCTTATCAAATTATTCAAGTTAGGTTTTGTAAGTGACTTGGAGCCCTCAGCATTTTCCCTGTTGACTGATAAAAACATGGCATTTCACCAGAGCAAGAACAAGTTTTTGGCAGTAACAAAATCATTCAAACTAATCTTCTCTTATAATCACTTTTTCAGCCTTTTTTTAAAAATTATTATTATTATTATTAGGTAGCTCAGGGTTTTTTTATTAACTAGCTACTTAATATTGCATTTTTCTTTTTTTTTTTTTTAAATCAGAATATCCAATATCCTTAGGATGATTGAATCATACATTATATTAACACAAGTACGTTTATTGGCCACACTTACAAATGCACATTACATATCCATTGCCAAGGTCTATCACCCAGAAAACTATGTCAACTAGCATTAATTATGCCACCATCAATAATTTGTTTTCTTATTGCAACCCATCTCAGATTTTGTCTAATTTTGCCTCTAGCAGTCTCTGAAATTCTTATAATTTGGCAAAAATGCTGCTTGATCAAAAAATTCTTTAACCATCCCAGCTATATGCTGTGAATTATTGGACTACAATCAAAGCTGTAAACATATGCAACAAAATAAAAGTAGGAATCAAGAGGGACCCATGTCATCACACAATGCAAAGAACCAATACCAGAATAACGTGACTTGAAAGTTTAAAAAGATCATGAAGTTCTGCTCTCCATATATTAACTCTAACAAAACCTTTTAATAGCAGTGTCTGGGCAGGAATTTCAGCAGGAAACACAGTAATCCAGTCCGCAGTAAATAAAGGTGTGGGCAAGTTTCAAAACATCTTGGATGGTAACAGGGTCAAAGCCTAGAACTCTTCTACTAATGGTAAAACGTTCAAATGCTTGAAATACTCTTCTCGAATGGGATGATTCAAAAATAACACTAACAGCCTGAATCCAAAAGGATACAGTAGCTGAAAAGTAATTTTATATGAAGAAAAAAATAAAATCAGTAAATTCAGTGTGTGGTTATATTTAGAATGACTTAGTGCCAACTTATTTTCTGGTAATGAGTCGTTGCCAAACCTCCTCCTTCCAAAGATAAATAATATCAAACAGGCAACTTTTTGGTCATGAGAAGCAAGCACAAATTTGGCCAAGACTCAGCAGAAAAAGACAGTGAAAGGCTGAACTGGATCATACATAGCAGCTAAGCAAGGGATCAAAACCTGATATTGTGGATTTCTATGGCAGAGTTAGATCAACCAGAAGAAACAGTTTCACAGCGTTGACACCTCAGACAGGAAATCAGGTTTATACTGGCCCTGAGCCCATTCACCCTAGAACAAACAAATATGACCCTAAACCAAAATTGGAGCAAAATCAGAACACAAAACATGACAAGTAACATTCGACTTTGAAAAGTCACAGCATTATTTTGTCTTTTATGAAGAGTTTAAATCTTCCAGTAACGTGCAGTTAATATTCGGAAAGCTTTTTCGGAGTTAAGCTGTCCCATCAATAGATTTTATTTCTACACTTTCTCTATACAGAGTCATTGAGTGGATTAGAAGTCACTACAGTTATTCACATGGGAGAAGACTATTCATCTGGTTAAGTATTTTTCTTGCCCCAAACACTGCTGCTCAATATGCCAGAACTGGTAATGCATCTTGAACAAAATCCAGTTTGTGAAGAAATTTTTCTCTGCGAAGCAACAGAACAGACCTGTGTCAGCTGGTGATTGTGAATTTAAACCAAGCAGCTATGAACCAAAGCCACCTATATCTCAATATTTATTGGGACTTTGGATACATAGATGCATTTGAAAGGAAGAAGGATGCTTACGGAGAGCAGGTGTTCTAAATTTTAATCCCAGTTCCTGTCTGGGTAAACTTGGCTGCTTCTCCTCTCATCTTCAACAGGATGTGAAAGTATTTAGAAATGTTTCTTCTGTGTTAAGAAGACGTTACTCATATGATTACTGGGTTAAGAGGCACAGATTAATGATTGTAAAGTGCTTTGAAATCCTGAGATGAAAGGTATTATGTAAGAACGATGATTTTATACCATTTAATATCAGTTTGTTCATGATGATGTCACACAATAAGAAAGCAACTATTCTTGAGCTAGACACTCGGATCTGGCAAGGGAACCTGTATTCTGGCTGCAATAAATTTTCCATGCCCATATGCCATAGCTACATCACAGACCCTCACCTTCTTCACCACAAAACAGAAATGATAATACCTTTTCCTTTTTATTTTTGTCCTAGTGTTCTTAAGCAAAACTAATGTGTGTTTGTGATGGGTGTAAAGCTGCTTGGACGGAATGGCCCTAACACACATGATAACAAGACTATCATCATATCAGACATAATTTCTGTACTCCTGAAATAAATTGCAAACCATGTGGGAAGAAGTAATACTTCTTTTTTAACATAAAGTCTTCTAGTCTGGCATGTTGCCTGCTTTTACCAGGCCTCCAGCCTTTCTGGTTCGTTAGCAGATTTCTCACATGCAGAAAAAGGACTCTCTACAGAAATTATTTTTTTTACCTGCTCTTCAATCACCTGGTTCACTTTTCAGCAATACTCCACAGATACTCAGGGCACTCTTCTCCCGTTGTCGGTCATCCCGTATCTCCCACCAGCTGGTGAAAGAAAAAAGTGCCAAATCTCTCCTTGTATCATTTCCTCAGTCCTGTTTGCCACACCTGTGAAATAAAGGGAAGTTTCTCCTGACACAGGGAAGTCAGAGAAGTAAAATGAAAGGGTACAAATGGATGGAGGAAAAGAGAAGACCCTAGAATGTTTTTGTAACAGCAGTGGGAAAAGGGTTCTAATGTTTTCTTTTATGTTTTACAAAAGCCTAATATATACATTCTGCTGAAGTGCTAAAGTGTAATTCTACTCCTGCACTGCTGCCCTCTCTAAAGAAAGGCTTAGTCTCCTGGACAGCTCTGGTCACGGTGGGGTCACTGGGACAGGGCCACAGCAGCCTGCCCACCGCCTCCATGTCACTGCAGCAGGTAACCCACTCATCGCGGACAGACGCTGGAAAAAACGTTTCTCCATGACATAGCCTTGCAAATTATACAAGTAAATACATCTCTCTGTGTATAGCCACACAGAGGAAATATTTACACTGCTAAGCATTTGGATTATGAAAGCATAAATAAAGGGAAGGCTACTGGAGCCACTGTAAACCATCAGAGTTGTGCTAGCCTAAATATGGTGAGGTACAGTATATAATGTGCACCGTTATATCACGCGCTCTGGATGTGTCAATTCTAGACCATGGAACTGTGCTTGTAGGAAAACTCTATCTTCAGTAAGCACTGGCAACATCTTAATCCTTTTAGTATGGCTGTGATACACTGATCACCGAAATCTAGGGCAGGCCTCTGAAGCAGTTGGATCGGGGTCTAATTCTCCTTTAGATCATAATCCTGCAAAGATTTAACCTTTACAAATAACTTTATCATGTGAGTAGTTAAATGGGATGTTCAAGGATCAGTGTCATAACTGGAACATGGAGCAAACTCCAGCTTTGGTTATACCTATCAAGGATACAGGAGAAACAAGAAAAAAGTTAGCGTGGCTACTGATAGAACCTCATTCTTGGGAATATGCAGCATTTAAGGATTTATATATCAGCTTAAATTCACCAACAACTATGCAGTCCTATCAGCTTCAAAGGATTTTAATCAGCAGGCAAAGCTAAGTACATCTGCAAAAGATAGGGACCTGTGCTGTAGCAGCCTTTCTTCTGACACAAGTATTCTGCACTCTGCTGTGACACAAAGCTTATTTTAATGTTTTCCCCCATTTGTTTCTAAGCCACCTTTTTTTTTTTTTTTTTAAAGAACCTCCATCCTCCAAATCATCAAACAGGACACCTACCTGGATACCTCAGAGTACACACATAAGGCTTTTACCTGTAACAACAACCACCAAGATAAGGTTAGAAAGACAAGAGCTGAAAAAGAGAAGCTACTCTTTAATTTAACAGCTAAGCAGTGCGTGCTTATAGCCCTCAGCTGAGCTAGGCTACCCTGCCTTTGCCACCTCAAAAAATGTTGGCTGTGGATTTGGCCTCTTCTCTGTGAAGCGCTGCAAGTTTAATTTGAGGGAAAATAGTTGCATTTCTTGAACAAGCTTCATATAATTTTGCTGAGGGGAGAGAAACTGAGCAGGAAAAGAGGTGTCCAAACAAAATATATTCTAAAAGATAAGGCAGACTATAGACGTGTCAGGTAAGAAGTATTTTCTCAGTCACTGCTATGTTTGGAGATTCTCTAATTCTCCATGAGCGTTTCTATCTGGGGATCTGCCACAGCTCTGCTGTGTTTAGTTTGGCATTTTTCATTAGAAAGCCTCTGCCCTGCTGCTTACACACCTTCTCTCATACAGATAAAATTGTATAATATTTTAGGAATAAACACCTCAAAAATGACCAGTGGTCTGGAAATAAAAGAGGAGGAAAACATCTACTTGGCCCTGGCATCTGGTTTACTTGGTTTATACATGAAGAATGAATGACAGTTAATGCGTGTATTTTTTACTTTTTCATTATGAAGAAAATAAGACCAGAAAAAACCAACAGTGATTACTGCTGGTTTGGTAGATCAATGTACAGTTAAGATCCAGATACTAGTGGAAGAAAAACTGGACAAGACCAGAGTATGAATGGTAAATTCAGAAATTCCTGCCTATCTGAAAATTTTGTGTAAGTATTCAAATACCGAACATGTATAATGGAACAATCTTTAGCATGTTACCAAGAATCTAATTTAGTGCAGAATCTGTCCTTTATAAAATAAATCCATCTATTTTATAAATCACATGTAAAAAATAGCTTCACTGGTAACAGAAACATTTGGTATGAATGCTTCTTTGGAAGTTATCGCTTCCTGTTATCCTTTATAGTTCATTTCTAACAGTTGCATAATGGGTCAACTCTTTTTTTATAGGCTGCAGTGATATGATGCCTGTAAAACTGAGGTTATGAAATGCAAACTATTTTATAACAGCATGTCCCTGCTATCAGAGAATAGCTTCCACAGCAAATTCACAGCTAAATATGTTTTCTGTGCCTGTATATTGATTTCACTCCTGATAAACAAATAAAAGTCCCCCTCTATCATTACAGGATGTCTGCTGCAAAATTCAAGGTTTTGAACAAACCTGTGCTTGAAATTTATTAAAATTATTCATTAATCTTAAGGTCTTGAAGAGCTACACAAGTCAGAAACACAGTAGCAGTGGCTAAGTGTAGAAAATAAGTCATAATATAATAAAAGAATTGTCACTTCTAAATGACATTGTTAGAGTTCATCAATATCCCTTATGTGCTTAAATCCTTGCAGACTGAAGACCTATTTCTCCAATTTTTTAAAAAAGTTTCTAAAATTTGGACCAAAAAAAATCAAGGTACTAACTGAAGTATCTTTCTATACTTTCTGCCTGAAAAGTCAAAGGAGATGCTACTAGTACTTACTACAGAAAACACTGTTAATTAGATTAGGACAGGAAATCTGAATGCTAATTTATTTGTTTAAAATAAAAGTGACAGGGTAGAAAAATAGGTTGCTGCTTCCAAGCCACACAACGGCCTAATAAGAAAAAAAAAACCATCCAAACAAAACCCTGAAAGCTGGGAGTGGGGTGGGTGTGTTACAGTTCTAAATCTAATAACCAATTTTATCTTAGAAAATTTTTACAAATCCTATTTTTTCTAGTCATTCCTTAAAACACAATGTTCAATGTAGGGATCTCCCAGGAACTAAAAGCCACACCCAAGAAGTGGCTCAGATATTCCCAGTTTAGAAACACTCCTAAATAGGAGATGATCTGACCAGCCCATAAAAATAGATTTCATTTTTACAGTAATTGGCTAAATTATTAGTCACATTTCTAGATATGCTGAAGCCTACCACATGCCTAAAACAGCAGGGTCAGTAAGTCTGGTTAAATAGTCATTAAATTCCTAACCCAAAATTCTCCAGTACAGAAATCGTGTCCTGTTGCTTACCTGCTAATAAACAACAAACAATTGTGTAGGAAATAGCACCAATCCCAAGCGTTCTACAATCATGACTCAGGCCTCCCATATCAGAAGATTTTTCACAATAAATATGCTTTTAATTTTCTTTTCACATACAGCCGAGCAGGTTATTAAGTGCTTTTCTGCAACCAGAAGAGCCTGATGTGTAAGCTATTTTCAAGTTTACTGTAAGGAAAAAAAATCCAGGAGCTGGAGCTCAACAAAAACCACCAAAAATCATGGCACTCATGATATTGTGAAATCTGGTGATGAGACATATGGAAAAATAAAGTGATACATGACATTTAAAATGCAGATTATTTAGTTCTGTCACAGCATGTCCAATAGACCTATCCTACAATTTTAGCATGCATCATAAAAGGGCTCTTTTATCAAAAGGCATTAAGGTAAGACAGGCAGGCTAAAAAACAGAGTCCTGAGAGATCAAAAGCAAAAAGAAAACAATTTGCTTGCCTGCAGGAATGGGAAAGCCTAATTTCCCTAAACACCCAGGAGTAAAGGCAACATGTACGTATCTTGAGAAATCCCATCAATGGTACAATTTATCCTCGTGATTTCATCAAATGGCAAATGACTGCACATACACATAAGGGCAATCAGCTGCATTCCGACCTTGGTTGTAGTCATGCAATCCAGGCATGAGCAACTAGAGCTCAACCAGTGATTGCTTTTTCACCTCTCTGTGTTCAGACATGTTCACTGTTTCTGCGGATGGAAAAGACAGCAGTGTTTGTCCCACATTTCTTCCACTGCTGCGTCTCAAGCCATTCTTGTAAGGCAGATTCAAGGGACTGTGGAGACAAGGACAACTGGTAGCGTGGGGATTTTAAATGGGGTCCTCGCTTCCCTGAAGAAGTGCTGTCAGCATAAGCCCTAACTGCTCAGCCAGTACCACCAGGCTGTGGTCCAGCCCCGTCCTCACACGTAGCCTCCATTCACTACAGCAGGATTTCACAAGAACAACTAGGGGCAGAGTGCAGCCCTCGTGTTTCAAAACATTTGCAGAATGTTTGCATATAATTCTTTGAAGAGGATTTAATTTTCTTACTGAGTCTGAGTAAATCTTTAGCCTCCACAGCTGCACAGCGAATACTTCAGGAGATTTCAGGGGGTTCACTTTAGCAGAGCAAAACAACACAGACAGTCATACCTGTTGGACACAAGATCTCAGGAGAGAGCAAGCTGTTCCTCTAATATTTCTACTGCATAGTGTGCTTTTAAAATACTATACAAACCAATCACACTGGTTTTACTGTACCAGAAATTATACATAAAATTTTTATTTACAATATAATCAATATTCCTTCTCATATCATGATCTTACCATGAACGTGCATATTGAAGTGCTTTCATCCCTGAAACCAAATTAAGGAATTATTTTAGTAAGTGGAAATGTGGAAAACTGGAAATCTTAAGCAGAGACCTTTGGAGCCAGGTCCTTCTCAGTGTCCACTCAGCATGTAACATTTACTTGCTTTCTTTTAGTGACCAAAGATCTGAATATTATGCTCTGGAAAACCACTGTCACGGTGCCTTGATGAATTACGTTGGCCACGAGTCTGCCAGTTCTGGAGTCCAAGTGAAGGAAGCATGATTTACTTGTCCATTCTCCACGTGCCTTTCTCTGCCTGACTCACCTTTCTGATACTTTCCCCGCCCCGACTGGTCATACTTGCACTCTGCCATCTGCTCAGCCTACCTCAGCAAAGCCCATGGCTTGCGCAAGCAGCAGTCTGTTGCAATCTCTCAGGGGGGAAGCTGGGCGCCCATGGGAACAGCGGGCACCCTCCAGAACAGGGCAAAACACTTCCTAAAATAACATCTATGACCTTCTTGTAAAAACTGTCTTTCCTGGGGTTTCGTCCTCATTGCCTCGTGCCTGCCTGTGAAGAACCTGACCCTTCCAAACCAGCACCGGCTTACGTGGCAGGGAGCCATAGGAAAGCTAACACTTCAGGTTAGCACTCCTTTCCCCTGCTTTAACCTTTATAATCAAATATCGGAAAGAATGAAAACAAACTGTGGCTGCAGTCATTGGTGCGTTACATTTTCTGTTCTCACCAGCACATTTTATAGGTCACTGTTTGGCCAATGAAACATAACACGGTGTTCCTTTACCACTTCTCCCTCGCCTCCCTTTTTAAATTTGAAAACAGATATCTTCTTCCAAGCTAAATACTCTTAACTACTGAACTTCACAGAAAAAGAAGGTCACAGGCTGACTCATCAACAGCCATAGTAAATGTACTAAAGATCCTGGAGAGGACATCAGATCATACAGGTTATATAAATGTCAGGTAGAGAGACACCCACCACCCCAGAAAACAGCTTATGTGTTCTCAAGGCTTACTATGATTTTTGAAGTAATAAACACATTGTTCCAGGTCAAAATGTCCTGAGTCTAATCTTCCACTGCTTATCATCCATGTACATCTATATACATCTTCTACACCCCATGCAGAGAGCAAGCTTTCAAATAAATCAGAGTGGTAGGAGGTTATATCCTTTGTGTGAGGCATAAACACACAACAGCTGACTTTTAGAAGCTGACATCCTAAACTCAATGAGAGAGAAAGAGTCTAAGAAACAACTGTAAAGATGCCTTATCCAAACATTTATATTCCAAGCATTCAAAATACAGAAAAAATGTCCTTTGCAGTTACTATTTGGCACCACCAGCTGGATGCTTTAAGGAACTAAGATACAATTTTTTACTGCTTAAAACTGGAAATATTGGCAACATGATCTTGTGGCTTATAGTACTGTACACCATTTTTTCTCGCTGGTAAAGTATCAGTTGTAAATACCTTGTACCTCCCGCACAAGAGAATGACCCTGCTGAATTTTATTTGTTGTGTCGAGCAGCAGTCAAGTGAAATCCTGGAAGTACTGAAGGATGCCCATCTGTATGTTGTGTGCCTCTGGTGAGACCTCACGCAGCAGATACAATATATACCACAGCCCCACCTGGACAGGGATTGTCCATCTCGCCTGCCTCCTCACCCCTATGGACACGAGTGTCAGTGCCCAAGGAGCTTGGTCTCACTGCTCCCAGCCATACCAGCAGGATGCTCCGGGCAAGTGGCCCAGCACTGTGTGTCAGGGCAGATGCTTCAGTGCTGAGAACATTTCACTTGGGCAGATTGCTGTGGCATGTCGTCATTTCCTGCAGGGCTGTTTCTTGCATCTGAGCTAGTAGAGGGTGCTAACACTGACACCAGGAAAGTAAGGGGAAAAGTTTTAGAAATCTAGATATCACGTCACACAATGTTTTTGCAAACCCCATCCTAGCCCAGTTGAAGTCTGTGACAAACTTGCACTTTGTTTCTGTCGTAAGTACTTGGCATATATCACTCCTTAGGAGAAGTACACAATCTGAGCTAAGTAGGGGCGAGATGTATCATTCCATATTGCCTGCTGGCAGAAAAGTCCTGACAGGATTAAGTTGTGGGTTACAATATACAAGAAGCGTGTGACCTGAGTGATGCAAACCCATTACTTCGTAATACAGAGCAGCACAAACATATTAATTGCTCAGCAGATTTCTGCTGTCCTTATCCCTTTGCCAGGGGTGATGAATAGCATGAAGGGAAATAAAAATGACCGCCTGTAGATTCAGGGTGGCTGTGGTGGTGGCAGGAGATTGTATCTCTACTCCCAGTCCTGGAGGCAAAACTCCTGCATACAAACAACCAAGGGAGGGGAGTAACTGCCTGAGTTTTATGTTCAGTGAGCTCAGAGGCATCATCCCTTCCCCCAGCGACTTTTGGTCTGAGCAGAGTTGGCCCCTAAAGCTTTGCAAGAATTGTTTCCTCTTCCCAGGCTGGATTCCTGTGCAATGCACGGTGGAGGTATATAGTCCAGCCCTGAGGAAGCAGGTCAAGTGGCACAGTGACAAGGACTGAGGATAGAAAAGGATTAGAGAGGCTGAGTCAGTCATAGTAAGCAATGATTAACGTCGGGGTTCTTTGCTTTTCACATTCTGATCATGTAAAATCATGGGATTACTTCGGTGACAGTCAGCCCCATGTCTGGGCACTTCCCTTCCTAACAGGCACCATGGACAAGACAGATCATACCAGCAGAGTAAAAAGAAAAAGTTCAAAATTTAAAAAAAAAGGTATTCACAATAACTTCTGCTTCAGTGGAAACATTGCTATACTATAAACAAATAAACTATAACATTTGGCACAAGAGGGGCCCAGGACTGGAATAGCAGGAATGTTGCAGATCAAGATTAATGTGCATTGGCAGAGCTACGTGGAGGAACATGCACGGCACCTGTCTCCATGGTGCCTGTCTTGAGCTAATAACATTAATCTCCTGGTTTCATAACCACAGTATTCAAACCTACATTTTAAAACAATACCTTGTAGATTGTAATGCAAATTGTTTTGTGGGAAATTTTGCTGAGAAGAAAAACCATGCATATATGCAACAAGCCAGGTCAATAAAAAAGTAATATCTGTCTATAAATGTGTTCATAGGGAAAGGATCTTACCTATTCTTAGGAATATATATATGTGTATGTGTAAAACTGTGTGTGTTCTATTGGTATTGATAATAGGATAAGCATTAAAAAGTGTGACAAGAGAGATGAGGAGTTTTTACAATCTCGGTCACCTGAGGTGCTGCAGAGTTCCTCTCAGAAATCTTTCTCATCATCTGCCTAAAACTGCAGGATGGTTGCAGCCTGGATTTAAGACAGAAATTCCTAGCCTGGATGGGATGCTGGAGAATCTGAAGCCTTGTTTACAGATATCAGCAATAGGCATCTGATTAGTTAGATGCCATTACGTTATTCAACCATCCTTAAATAACTATTACACTATTTCAGCCACTAATCCTTTCTGAGAAAGACAAGTAAGAAAGCACTAATTAGGTGACCATTACACGCGTACTATACTTTCTTTAGGACTGAATGTTCGGGAGGTTTTGCTGTGCTGTATTCCTTCCTGAAATATTCCTTCCTGAAATAAGCCCTAAATCTATTAATGTCAAAACTCCTACTAATTTTAGTGGGTCTAGGAACAAACTTTCTTTTTTCACCAGCTAAAACCAACTCCCTCAAAAAGATAGGGAAGAGAGTAGGTACAGGATTTTGTAGCCCATATATAGCTCATATTAGGCCAATACTGTATTTTCACGTTGCTATCACACGTTTTGTCTTGAAGACAATAATGAATATTTACAAATATACCAGCTCTCAAATCCCAATGAACTCCTTATGAAAATATATTCTGAGAAAAACAGTACCTTTAACTGTCGGAAGGGTATGTCAAGCCTGAAAACTTTTCAGTGTTTTTCATTTCTTTTAAAGCTCATGCAGAAAATTTCCGGACAAACCATCAGAGACAATTTAGCTTATTTAGGCATAAAGGACTCAGTATACCCTGCAGTAAGAAAAGTAGAACAGTCTATCACTGAAAGAGCATATTAAATATTGTATGTGCTTTTAGAATACCCATGTAAAATATGGAATAATTTTACAGATAATAGGAAGTTCCTACTTTTGCTGTTTTCTCTTGGGAAAACAGCAGATGTGCAACTGCTCTAGAAACTGGACAGTGTCCTGGTATGCCAGAGGAGTGTCCTCAGCCCAGTGACACCCACTAGATGGGGGTATTTCCATAGGATGCTCCCGGCCGGCGCTGGCCTCCCCAGCAGTGTTCAGTGCACCCACTGTACCAACACCAGCTCACGTCCACATTTCAGATTCTCAAGTTTTGGATAGAATCAGAGTTAACTTGTTATAAATACTACTTCAGAGCAGCAACATGCAGTTTGGGACAGCCTGCGGAGAGTTTCTCTTTAAAGAGCAGCAGATCCAAATAATTTTTTTACATCAGAAAGAATGGATGAACATAAGCCTGTGCACGTGCGCGCGCACACACACACACACACACACATACTTGCACACATAGATGTATTCAAGAGCCTAAATGGAGTACAGATCCTGCTGCTTCTGAGCTGGAGGAAGCACTTCTAAAGCCTTTAACAGTTAAGCAACTCAGACATGCAAGACTTTGGGTACAGACTAATTTTTCAGTGGCCCTTATGTGTTCGGTATTAGTTAAACTCAATTACAATTTCTCAAAATATTTCAGGTTTGCTTGAAAAATCAGACACTTTGATTTCCTTTGTGTGTGTGTGCTTATGTGTATGTGGTGCACAAAAGACTGCACAATGAGTGAGAGACGTCTAGTGTATTAAACAGTCATCAGTTAGAGTGAAAAAGGCACCAGAATGCATTAATGCTGTTTGCTTTCTGTAATTTCAATGGGCTGATTTTCCAGGACTCCTTAGTACAAGCTACAGAGCTCAGCTAACCATGGTGATTACCAGCCAGCCACAAGACGCACGGCTTCTATCTGGTACTCCTGGTTCTTCAGAAAGCAATATTCACCCCCACTTCAAGTCTTCCATGGCTCGCTGTCTCCTGTATGTGTTCAGCTGGCTGATTTGACTATGTGTAAGATTCTTTACTGCAGCCCAGTATTTTTTTTCAGTCTGTAAGAATCTGGTCAGTACTTCCTATGTGAAGAATAAGGCGTTACAGAAATGCTGAGCTTTATGAGGTTCTGTTTTATGTATAGGTGTTAACTTCAGAAATAGAAGTATCCCTTATTTTCACCCTGTGTTGCACAGGCTTGGAAAGCTTTGGGGATCAGCTAGAACCACTCACTTTCTGCTCACAAGAGTCATAGAATCACAGAATTATTTAAGCTGAAGACGACCTTTAAAATCATCGAGTCCAACCATAAACTTAACATTGCCAAGTCCACCACTAAACCATGTCCCTAAGTGCCACATCTACATGTCTTTTAAATACCTCCAGTGACTCAACCACTTCCCTGGGCAGCCTGTTCCAGTGTTTGATAACCCTTTCAGTGAAGAAATTTTTCCTAATACCCAATTCAAACCTCAACTGGCACAATTTGAGCTGTTTCCTCTTGTCCTCTCACTTGCTACTTGGGAAGGGAGACCTACACCCACCTTACTACAGCCTGCTTTCAGGGAGTTGTAAAGAGCAGTAAGGTCTCCCCTGAGCTTCCTTTTCTCCACTAAACACCATATAGTCATGATTTTGACGGATTTCTGTGTTCTTTTACCAGTATTTCATCTGCTCTCTCCCACTCTTGACCTCTCTGTGTTCCTAAATAACTGAATAACTAACTGTCTTGTATTTTTTTGAAATCACTTACAATTAAAATTGTCTTTCCATGAACCTCAGGGAAACCAGGTTGTGTATGAACTCCACAGGTCCTGTATGAACTTCATACACTCCACAGCACAAACCAGATTCCAGAGACCTAGGAAATCATCACACATACCACTGAGCTGAATCACTGTATAAATGTTATCTTCATTAACTATTTATTCTCTTACCCCTACAGGCTGGATAAGAGCACAGGAACCCACACCTCACTATCAACTGCTCTTTTTTTTTTTTTTTTTTTTTTTTTTTTTTTTTTTTTTTTTGTCTCACCTCTTTTCCATTGCACTGATAACTGTGGATTTTTGCCAACTGCAAGGAGTTCTTGGCTGGCATTTGAGAAATAACTTGGCTGGTGGCTGGGAAAAGTATGTAGGGATGATCCACCAGAACAAATTAACTCCTTGATCTCTGCTATATTTCTTTGACACAGCTAGCTTTCCTTTAAATATTACGTGCTATTCAAATTCTCTGAAGTGCCTTCCTTTGTCTCCCTCATTTGTTTATTCAGAAGTATTTCAAATGGCAAATTAGAGGAATTCATTAAACTAGAGTGTATGACATATGGGAAAACAATTTACAGCCCCATCTCATTACTTGTATACCCCATGAGTAAGAAAACTGACAATTTATCCACAGCCTGAAGTTCTCCTGAAATAAACTATCAGTCAATAGTTGACACAAGCTTAATTCTGGACAGCTTTCCTGCATCAGTGATATAATCCAGTGGAACTGCCAGAAAAAGTTGTCCAAGACAAGCTAAATCAAATTTTTATTCTAAGGCAAGGTACTTTTTGCAAAATTGTGTTTTCAGAGAAGTGATTGCCCAGTCTCTTTGTTTATCAGCAAATAGATATTTCTTCAAACTGTAACATCCCATTAACTTAAAAAACCACTAGTGTATTCAAAGTGTTGTGGGGAACATCTTCTGTCTCAGTTTGAGTACACACCATTGCAAGAAAACAATCAGAAACTCCATTTAAAAAGTTGTTCTTGACACTTACATGGTGTTACACACCCTTTAAAAAAAATGCCTAAATTAACTTCATGCACGTGCAATGCTGATATCCTTTCTCAAATATGGAAAGTGAAATCCTTTCAAAGACTGAAATACCATTGGTGAAAGCTTGCTATTAAGTAGGTAGACAGTATTAGATAAAAACTACAAACCAGATCATTATAACCAGAGTCCAGCGGCTGTGATGGAAGGAAAATGGTTAGCACCATGGGAGAGGCAGGGTGGCAGTTCATCAGTCTTCACATTAAAGCAATGATGAGTGTGTGCACGATGCAGACTCCTGAATGCTGTGCATCCCTCTGAGATGTGCTGAGGCATGAGGGAGCTCACCCTTGCAGTGCAATGGAGGTTACAGAATCCCTCAGATTAAAAACCACTTTTGTTTTCCAGTCCTATAGGTCTGAAAAGAGAGTGATGCACAGGTAGTTGAGAATCTAGCCCAAACCAGCATATGCAATTATACACACACAGTAAAGACAGTAATTTCTAATGATTCATTTTTAACTCTCACTGTCATTTACAACAAAATATTAGTCACTAGAAAATGCCTTTGTTACAGCTTTGTTGTGTTCCACACTGCAAGTATGACCTTCTTTTACCTCTTATCTTTTTATAAAAATGCTAACAGTATCAGGGTTTGTGTTGTTCAACAGCAATTCTCATTTTCACAGTTCCTTATCACACAAACACATCTTTATGCTTCCGCATCATTCCCACCACGGGGTGGGGGTGGATGTACGGACCAGTTTTAATCAAACAAGCACCAAGCCTACAACAACTATTTTGACTGTCATTAAAAGCCAACCTCATCAGCTCAATAGCTGTAGAGATACCTGTCATATTAGATCAGTCAGACCCAGTTCTGACCCAGGCTTAGGTCCAAGAATGAGCTCAGTGTGCTCCACTGGTCAGTCTTCAGCCCAGCCCTCCCACCCCAAATTCAGAGGCATCTGTCCATGCCAGCCCAAGCCCTGAAAGTGAATCTCAAAAGAAACAAGAGGAAGGCTGTAACTGAAATCAGTACCAAGAGCTTGCATGTTTCTTAGTTTTCACATCAAAATATCTCAAATAAAGAACTGGATGCCACACTGGTGAAAATTAATTAATTAGGGGAGTAGTGTAGGTGTGTTATACCAGTGTTACAGCTTCTAGTTTAAGGGCATGCTTTTTGTGTCTAACCATGGGCTGCAAATGAAGCAGCCGAGAGAAAGAAAGGAGAGTTTATTCAACACAAACACATATGGGAATGACAGACCAGTCCATGAAAACATCTCTATACAGGAGCAGGCAAAAAGTATAGAGTGGTCACTGCTAAAAAAAAAATCAGAGTGGATTAACATAGCTGCAAAACTAGATAACTTAGGGTGAAATCCTTTTCCTTCAACGGCTGACACAGATGCATTTGCATGCAGCAAATATATGCAAATACACTCACTTGTGCGAATTATGCTGGAAAGAAACATACGCATGTTAAAAAGTAACAGAAAACCCATGCTTTGCACAGTGTGTAATTTTACTAAAGTATATTAGAACGTTGAGACAGATGGCTTATTAACCTCTCTTTTGCCCTAAACAATGGCAATACTGTAGCCTTCTGGGAAATGAGACACGAGATGTCTGTCCCTTGCCACATCGGCATCACATATATGTCATAGAAGGGATGAAGGATATAGCATGATCAGAAATTGTGTTTTGCTTTTGCAGAACTTCACAGATCAATAACACGGTGAAAGTATTTGTCTGACTGGAGGTGGGGAGCAGTCAATCAGAGATACAAGAAAGGATGCAGTCCTGTGAAAGATAGAAGCTGAAACATAAATGTTTTATTCCAGCTAAGTAACAGTGGCACCTTCCTAGTCAGCTCCTGGCCACAGGGCTGCCTGCCTTAGGCTGTGTGAGTCTAGAAAGAAGGTGAAAACTCAACTTGCAAATCACAAGGCATTTGCCTTGAAATATGTAAGGATATAAAAAACATTATTGTAAATCAGAACAAGATTCTTTGAATGCTTAGTGGACTCTTTGTTCTGAAGAGGAGAAAACTGAAACTTCTTCCTGGGGCATTTGCTTTATTACTTGTTTTCCTTCCACAAGGACCTACAGTAAGATGCATTTTCATGACACGTAAAATAGAACTATCAGGTAGTATGGTCCAGTTTATAGATTACCAGACCCCAAATACATCAAACCACTTTTCACTTCCTTCCACAGTTTTGTTCCAGAGTAGAGATGCTAGCAAAAGAAGTTCTCAACACAGGACGGAATTAAGTTCCTACAGGGCTGCACTCTCAACTGTTTGTTACGGCAGCACGGTCAGTCACCTTATAGGGATCTACGGAGCTGCCAGCCCCCTTTGCTGATGCCAAACTCCTTGTTGTCCACGACAGGTTCTGCACAGTCATTAGTCTATACTGCGACGGAAATGAAAACCTGAAGAATCCACTGTAGCTAGCAAGATACCGTGGTAGTAAACACAAAAATTCAAAGTAAGTGTAGGAACTGTTCTATCGTCAGATGAAGCTGCACTAAAACAGAAATCACCTTTTAATATGGTGGAGTATAATAATGAAGAGGTCCCTTTCAACATCCATCAGTGCCATTGACAGGTGCCATTAGGAGCCACTGTCCCCAACAGCAACATCCAACATAGGGCACATAAGAAATGGCACACCGAAAGAAGGAGAGATGTAAAGAGAACAAAGCAGTACTTTAATTCATTATTTATCATGACACATAAGGAATGCTGAGGAAGTTTACTACTGTTACATTCATTCTATTGAGGGACTAATCACTTATGCTTTAAATACATTAAAACATATTAATGTGTCCTCAGCATACACACACACACACACACAAACACAGATACATACCTACCTACCTATACGTATATGTACTCCTTTACCCAAGAATTACAGTTCTGTATTCCTCGTTGTCCAGCAATCCTTGCAAGGTAAGAAGAAAGCTATGTAAGACTTTTAAAATAATCCTGTATGTTCTTTGGTTTTCAGTCAAGAGCAGAAACCTGTTAAATTAGTAATTACAGTGGGCAGCACACTAAAATCAGTTGAAAAATACTGCCTACAGATTGATTAGTTGAAAAAAATACTCTTAAATACCTTAAAGGACATGCAAACTTTGGGAGTGAATGTCATTTCCATTATGAAATGGTACTAGAACTGAAAAGAATGGTATTACCTAAACAAAACAGAAGCAGGAACACATTTTGTTAAGATAAAAGTTATTAAAATTGCAATACAACAGGAAAATATGTCTTCAAAGTCCAATCTCAAATCCCCAGGAAGCAGGAAGCAGGGAAACTGCAAGCTGATTTTTAGGCAAGTCTGAAACAGAAGGCCAGCTCTGGACCAGCTGACTAATATCAGCAGAGATCTTCCCTGAGGGCAGCCATGACATGATGCCAAGGGAAAAAAAGCAGAGACTTGCACAGGGGTATTAGGGTGGGCACAACAAAGAAAGCTTTGAAACAAGATGATTGTCTGGCCTAGGTGCTAGGCAGCTTGTTTGACCACAACAGGAAGGGTGTGACCCAGAAGAATTCAGAAATCACGTGAAATCTGGCCTCTACCAGGCTTTCAACAGCGCTGTCTGTACCAGGGTTGTCTCCTAACCCCAAGGTAGGGCACACAAATGGAAGATCCTCAGCAACTGATACTCTCCGTGAGGGACAAGGATATAACCTGTAGCCTATTTGCAGAAAGATGTTCAAAAGTGCTGAAGTAAAAAGTATGCTCTTGGAAGACTAACACACTTCCAAAAGCCAGAGAATTCACGTTATTCAAAAACTGAAGGGCTTCGTAGGTGAAAAGAATGTGATTTGAGTCACTGTCCCAGTAAATGATTCACTCATCCTGAGCAAACCCACACCGCAGATGGGTCCTTTATTGCACCGTCTCCATGTAGGTGTCACATCTGCTCTGCACCCGTTATCTCATCTCATTAGAGCATGATCTAAAAAGTTATCATGACTTGTTTTGCTGCAGGCTGACAACCATGCTGATTCATTAGTTTATTTTTAAGTATGACTGATAGTTGTATGTCTGTGTTCAAATCAGTCACTGATTGCCTGGCTGTGTAGGACACATCATTAATGTTTCCTCAGCTCCCCCTGATTCTGGCTTTGTTACTTTGCACAAATAGTAATTTGTTTTATCCATTCATTCATTTTGGGCATCTCTCATAAGACTATATTAAAGTGGCCATTGTTAATGCTTTTGAGTAGTTCTTGATGAATTTTAGTTGAAATGAGTGTGTCCTCTCCTTCAATAATTGCTCTCTTTCCACAACTTGTACTTGTAATTCCAGTTGTTCCCTACAGATAATGAACACGTTGCTTTTCTGCAGGCACTGTGATTTTATTGTTTTTTCTTTGTTTAAAGCTCAGTCACATCATCCATCTTTTTTTATTCTTTCTGACAGCCTGTTTCTAAATGATAAATTTGGTGATATGATGTAAACATCTTCCAACTATTCTTTCTTTTGCTACCTTTGCACAGTATACAATCAGCAATGGGAATGTATCTTCAGGGCTTGCAGCTTTCTGGAAAGTCCTGTTTCTGTAACTTTCAGACTAAGTGCAAAAGCTAAATGCTTATCAATAATGCTTTTTAACAATCTGTGATCCTCTTCAACTGTTGCCATGCAGCCACACATCTATTGATAACATTTATGGCACCTGGCAACAACGGTAAATCACTCCTCCTCCCTTGGAGCTGCTTTAATATCACCTCTGCCACTCCTTCCACTGCTGTGTTGCACCATCTGCTGTTCGTAAAGCATCTCATTTTAGTGCTTATTTGTACTTTCTGATAGTTTTAACAGCGCTTGATGGGCAATGACAACCTTCATGTTCTGGGAGGTCTTGTCCCAATTGCTTTCATGGTGCCAGTTTGCTGCTTATTTTCACAGATCTTGCAGCAATTCTTGTTGCCATTGCTATCCACATGCCACTCTCCTAGCACATTTTACCTCTCCTTTGGGTCATTTGTGATGTTAAAGTCACCTAGATTTTATTTTGTATGGGGCTGATGAATCCTGTTCCTAAAACGCGACCACAAAAATTTATTTGCACTCCACAGTACCACTCTGGCCCACTAGTATTTAAATACTTTAAAATAACTTGCAAAACAAAGTATTTGCTGTAATTTTCATAGTTTGGCCATTGCCTCTGCTCCCAGATCCCTTCTGATTCTTAAATAAAATAGGATTCAAGCCTCCATCAAAAGTAGAATCCTCCCTTGCACTGAAGTACACAGAAGTATTTGATTTTTTATAAATCAAGATGCTACTGTTTAAAAATATTTTGTGTGCATAAAAATTTTGTATTAAAGTTAAATAATAATAATAGCCCCAACAGATTGAAGATAATGTGAATTTAGAGGGATATGCAGTAGTGTATTTTTCAAATTATATTCCATATGGATTATGAACTTTGCCCTTCATCGTTTAATAGGAATTTAAGTGTCTTGCCAGAAGAATATTGGAAAAAAAGCTAGAAAATAGCAGCTGAATACACATTCAAGACAGCATGCTGTTTTGAGCTCTTTTATCCTATTTCAGAAAGTACATCTCAGAATATTTATGATTGTTGCCAGCTCCTGCAATTATTTGTTACTGGTTTTCTAGAGGGTTGGAGCCAATGATGCCAGAACTGATGCCTCCTCCCAAATGCCACTTTTTAGTGGAATCTCACTCAGATGTCTGCCATGCTTGGGGATGAGAAGCAACTGAAATGCTGCAGGAGAGGCAGATCTCTCCAGGGCAGCAGGCAAGTGGAGGGTGCAGTACGACATGCAGGGAGGGACACAGGGAGGGGGTCGCCCAAATCTTAATGGTCTGAGAGGGGGCTACCAGGGTCTTTTCCCTTCCCTAAGCCCTTCCTGTGCCCACAAACGTGAGAACTTGGTGATCATTTCTCATCAGAAAAGAAACATTGCAAGAGAAATTGAGTGAACAGGTTTCCACGTAGGAATCCTTGTTCTGGTGGCTTCAACAACTACCTTGAAAAGCAGATGATGTGGGGAAATAGTGTGCTAAAGTAAAAAAATATACCCATGAAAAAAATGGATCATATAATGATTCACAAGCTCAAGTAAGGCAAGATACACCTATTTTTTCTTAATGAAATACATTTCTTTGTTCTGGATCATTCAATGGCTTTTTCTTGTGTACTTTAACAAGGACCATATGCAAGTTAAATATCAGTGTATCAATGACTTTGTACTTGCACTAGCAGCTTTGAAGATACACAGCTGAGAATACTAGCTAGTCCTAGTTCGAGCAAATGGATTAGTGCATCTTTAATTTATGAATTTTAAAAGTCAGATCTTTCCAAATGAACGATTCATGTGTTTTTGTAGCCTCAGGGAAGCAGGCAGCTGTGAATGGCTAACCTTTATTGTGGGATTTCTGTTCTCTTATATTTAATACACAAACTTATTCACCATAACAACCACTAAAAACTGTGGCATGAAACAGAAAAAAAAAAAAAAAGTCAGCAATACCCATCCTTGAAGGAATATTAGTGCAAGCAAACTTCAATTCTGTAATGGAAAGATGTACAATATACCACAGGTCAGAATGGTAGGCAATTTTAAAACTGGAAATATTGCAGCTGTTCTTCTTACATGGATATAAATGCACATTTTAACAGATTTATCAGTAAAGTATAATGCCCAATTTTAGCTTGGATTCTGTTCTGCCTTTTGTGAAATAAATAAATCAGAATGCCCTGTGATATTAGATACACAGGCACAAGGGAAATACCTTAATAAAATAGAATAGGAAATGGAAAATCAGAATATAGGAACGACTGAATTTCTTATAAGGTTTTATCACAGTTTGCATTTTTCTTTATCTTGAAATGATAACGACATTAAACTAAGTCTACATACTTAACCAGAAAATGATGACTAATGATGCTCACTTTTAATGTACTACTTAGAGTGGAAATCTGGTAGAGAAAGACTATATACGTTATAGAAGACAAATTACCTTGTTAGGTCTTAATCAATTATACCTGGCGTTTTTGATGACGTTTTAATATGCAGTTTTGTATTTCTCCTGACCTCATACATGTTTAAGAAATGTGGCTAAACACCATCTAGCATAACATTGACATAGTTTCACTACATCTACAAGAGGGAAGATTGGATTGCTTGTATGATTGGCAGATCCTTAGAGAACCTACTGGATAGTGAGTCATCTCTGAAATTGCTGCTGCTGCCAAGCTGTGAACTTCATGTGTATTTTGTTACCGCTTACTTGTTTATCATTTTGAGAAAGGCTCGAGGAATAAATGGTTGTGTGACCTTTGGGGGATTTCTTGAATGCCTAGAATCTGCAAAGATCAAAGGAGACAGCTGGTATATGATCTATAAAGTTTTCCTAACACAACTGTTATCCTTGTGGGTTTTGGTAGCAGCAAGTGCAATTTATAGCACAAAAGAGGAGAAAACTGGCCAATGTATGACACGCATTCTTGGCCAAGGGATGAAAAATTTTTTATCCCCATACACAATCAAAGCACTATTATACATTAGATTCTCTATACTTTGTTAAAATAAGAGGCAAGCAAATATTTTTCCCTCAAATTAAATCTCTTTTTGTGTATTACAGGTATGATAGAAGTTCTCAATTTCTCACTGTGCATTTGGTTCTTTCTTCTCCTATGTCCTTTATTCCATGCAAGCACATTTTCTATTTCTGCTCTCTTTTAAACTAGTTTAAGTTTCCCTTCCCTCAGCCACCTGCTTTTCTGAACTAGCTTTCCTGATTCCCTGCTAAAGCTTCACTGTTTTGCCCATGTAACTTTCTTTCACACGATCACTCCCAAGCACATTTTCTCTGCAGCTCTTCCTTCATACTGCTTCTCTCTTCCCATGTCCCAAGCCAGGCTTCGCACTATCACTTCAAAAACCATCCCTACTGCTCTAGGGGTTATCTTTTCAATTCTCCTTGTATGGAGTTCCTGTCTACCTTACTTCAGCCCATTTCATCTCTTACTACACTTGGTTCTTTCTCTTGCAGGCATCTTCTTCATGAGTTACTGTTGGCCCAATTTCACAGCAGCTCTTTGCCCATTTCTTGATTCTTTTGTCCCAGCTCTCAACATATACATGTTCTGTTTATGTCTGAAATGGTCTATAGTACCATTTCAAGAAGCAGGCTAGGGGAACTGGAGCTAGGGATGAGATCTGTACCAAGACTTAGGTCACACCTAACTTCATGTTATAAAATGCTGGAGCTAACAGGCCTGGTCACCAAGTAATGCCATGGAATAGACTAAAAAAATTGACTCTAGGTTGGCTTCTCTCTACACATATCACCTCTGAGCAAAAGGGAATCTGCTACAACACAATGGTACCTACAATACGACAGTCGCCTGGAAGGATCTGCTCTGATAATGAAAGAATGGCTTAATATTTCTTGATACTCAGCCCTCTTGCTTTTTGGAAGTGGCAGCAACAAAGCAATCAACTATCTATCTATTACAAACTGAGTGGAAACATTGATTCATATCATATGAAACACTAAAAACTTCCAACCATTACTTAATGGTCTGAAATAAACTCTAAAAAATATCAGGAGATAGGGGTTCTGTATTTCACTCCCAGTTTTCTTAACCACCAAGTCTTAAAAACATGAAAGACTCTGCCAGTCCTAGGAAGAGTGTTTGTAGCTATGAATTGTCAGTTGTCACTCTACCCACTCACCAGGAAAAATGTATGTGCACACTTCCATAAGAAGAATCTACATTTTCATTTGCACTTCCTGGACAGTTAGAATAACTTGGCATGCAGAAATTTTGAAGTGCAATTTGATTGTATAGAGTCATAAAATCATTTAGGTTGGAAAAGACCTCTAAGATCATCAGGCCCAACTGTAAAGCTAACACTGCCAAGTCCACCATTAAACCACATCCCTAAGTGCCACATCTACATGTCTGAACGCATATGGACAATACATTTGAGTCACAAAAAGATTTCCATCCACTGCCATGGACCTATGGATTACAAATAGAAATAAATACTTTCTTATGACTTTCAGAACATTATTGCCACAAGTTATTATTTTTAAACAGAGCCAATGGCTTGGAGTGGCACTTAAAGTGTCTAGGACATTGTGAGAGATGACTTGTATAAACAGGTCCTGAAAGAAACAGGCCTGTGAGAAACAAGGACTGAGAAAAACAGCCTGAGAAGGAGATGAAGGTTACTGGGGAGTGGAGGCTCTCTGAGCTGAGCCGTGCCTCAAACACTCCCAAGTATGGAAGCTCTCGCCATGGGGTGGGTAGTGCGGAGGTGGAAGCTGAGCAGGCTGCCCCAGTAACCCGGGGGCAGGTGGAGGGGGCAGCCCTGTGGAGACAGGACGGTTCTGCTCTGGGGCACCTGGGCAGATTTCGAGGGGCATCCGTCCAGCGAGTGACCTTTGCTTCATTACCCACAAAACACATGTGAAAGTCAACAGCCCTGGATACACTAAAGAAGGCTAACAAGATCATGCTAATTACATCATCCCAGGAAATATCTCACCCCTCCCCATCCATAGGATATGCAGGTGTGTGGGTCAGCCAGGGGGACGGACGGACGGGGGGCAGAGAGTGAAGCGAAGGAGGCTGATGCCTCCAGGAGCCCCCGCTGGCGGATCGACCCAGGAGCCCAGACCTGTGATCTCTATGCCTCTGTTCTCTCCATCTCCTTCCTTTCCTTTTTCCCCTTTTCCTTCACTACCATTAAGAAATACAAGGCACACTGTATTGCTTGCCATAACTCACTATAGACTTAACCAACTATCGTGTATCCAATTAGTACATTGTGGAAGTTAATAAATGTTTGGACATTGAGACTTGTCTCACCGTTGTCCACTCCGTTGGGGATTTACGAATCTGAGTCACTTGTCTCCCTTGTCTGAGTGGGACATGACAGCCGTGTACTAGAATACAGCCATTTGCCTAAGTACATAATCTGCACTTGTGATTGCAGGAAAGAGTCCTTACCAGGCTTTGCAGTTTGCGTAAATCAAAGCAAATTTCCTTGTATTTCCGTGGTCTGGAAAGCAGATACAGTGCAGAGGTTTTATCTGGTTTCTTGTTGTCACAGCTCTAATAACATCTGATAGGTGACTCACTGCTCCATCCGCTCTGGTCATGAGGAACTGGGACAATACAAGGCACACTAAAAAAAAAAAAAAAAGGCATTGTTGATTAGTTAGGTTAAAACCTGGAGTACCTTAAAAGGTAAAACAGTTAAAACCTGGAGTACCTTAAAAGGAAAATATAGTCCACAAAGCAATAAAAATGAGATCAAAGTATGTTCGTATTTCAAATGCATAGCTGCTATCTTGCTAAATAATATGCCATTAAAATTGAACAATATTTGTATTTGCATAATTCTATTTTTCCTGAGTAAAGTACAGCTGCCACGTGATCACTGTGTTTGAAAAGACTGTTGAGGATTTACTGTGTGCTGATAGGTCAATATTTCATAAGTCCTTGACATATGATAATCTAGAAAATTTTACAATCATTTGTGAGAAGGCCAAAAGGAGGTAATAGAGCTCCACTCTAAGCTTCAGCTATGAAGATAAAACTAATACATGTCCCTTTCTTTAAGAAAATAAAATTGAGCAAACCAAAGATCTCTTCTTCAATCTGTTAAACAAAAGCCCACAAGGTGTTCACCTACACGTGAACGTTACTCTGGTTCTGACAAGGCATGAAGTTAAATACAGTATCTGTTCATAATCAAATCTGCGTGTGATACTCCTGCATTTTTTAAACAAGGTCTTACAACTTTGTGATTTAATCGACTCAAAGAGCAAGTTAAACTAGAGTGAGGCACAGTTGTTTCTAAGAAGTATTAAATAAGGAATTTTTGAGGACCTGTAACTCCAAGAAAACTCTGTCTGTTGGTATTCTCATTGCAGTCAGGTTTCTCCCAAACGTAAGTTAGCATTTCAGTGTCCTTAACACCTATTTACCTGAGCAAGACCTGACAAAATTATGATTATTAAATGATTCCACTCGAATTAATGGTTGGACTAGATGATCTTCAAAGGTCTTTTCCAACCTTGATGATTCTGTGATTCTGTGAATTGCTTTGAAATTGCTAATTCTTTCCCAAATCTTTCCTAAAACTCCTAGATCTCAGCTAAAATTTTTATGTATGTTTAATATATAAAAATGGCCAGAAAGTTAAACACTGAGCTGGCCCAGCAAAATAACTCCGTGTTTTTTTTATATTTAAGGTTATTCAGTCCTGGCATTTATAAGTTTCCATACAGTAAAACCTCATGTGATTAGAAAAATATTTGTACTACAACTCAGAGCTTTGTAAATCCAAACAATCTGAAAAAACAAATGACCAGTAAAAAGAGCAGGCAATCAATACTGTTATCACATCTTATCTGTCTGGAGAGTGTCTCTGCCATGGAAGACCCCTAACTGATAGTGTACTGATAAAGCAATCGGTTTCCCCACGTAATTAAACTTACTGCTAACATGCTAAACAGTATTTTTAAAGACTCTACTATTGATACATAAATTCCCTGGAGACCGTAAGCATTGTTGCTATTCCCCTTCATCAGTTAGCTGTGCTGCGCTCGATTTGCCCCTGGCTGCTGTCACACCTGGCCTTTGAAGCTGCTGTTATCAGGGACTCACTGGTACAACAGTCTCCTGCCAGATGTCAGCTCTGATCCTCCACTGACCACCCCTTGCTGAGCTGGCCAGCTTTCAGCGAGAGTCCCACCACAACCATCAGGGGCCAACAGCCACAAACGGGCACTTCGGTGTGAGTGTCCTGCGTACCTGGGGAGGAAGGGACAGGAGCGCTGCAAGGAGTAAGGGGAGTAAAGGGGAAATCTCTCTGCAGGTGACAGGGTCACCCGGCAGCAGGATGAGCCCTTGGAGGTATCAGCCTCAGCAGCCCCCCAGCCTGACCCCAGCCATGTGGTGCAGCCTCTCTGGGGAAATGCACTTGAAGAGCCAAGACACATACGGCTTAAAATGGTAGAAACTGCAAATTTCACTGCTGTTAATTCCCTCTCCTAACTCTGCTCTCCCTCTCATGTTTTCCTTACCCCTTCAGCAGGGAATTTAGGCTTTCAGTTCCTGGAATTTTTTGCCTGCTGGTGACAGATTTTGTCTTTGTTGTACAGATGTTTGATGTTGTGTATACTTTCATAATTCGGAGGACTGCCTTCTCTTTTCATATTATAGGTTATTTATTAGTCGGACATCTTGCTTTTCTTTTTTTCCTGCAGCTAATTGATTGTTTACAGTACAATTGTTGGAAAGGGAAAAGAACTCGATTAATTCGTAAATGAATATTCAAAGTAACAGATGTTTGAAACACAGAAAACAATGTAATATACTGCCTTTAAATGAATAAACAATGTGTGGGAAAAAATCAATCAAACATGAACATCTCCCTACCCTGCTGCTTTCAGGAATATGGTCTTTTGTCTCAAAACTCATCCAACCAGAAGGTGGTTTCTATTCTCCAGAATCACTGATTCAGATGATGTCTGCCTTTGACAAGAGTGCATTCACCATGATGCAGAGGGGGGCATTTTTGCCTCAAATCCACCTTAAGGGTTTTGTATTAAGGCTGACCTAAATCTTACCAATGTTTTTCATGTAATATTGCTGGAATATGCTTTTCCTAACTATGTCTTCAGCTAAATTTTTTCCATCTTATTATGTGCTTTCTAAATTAATAATTTAATGCCTAAGAATAAATTATAGCTTGGCAAAAAGCTCGTATGTGGTTCTGTGTAATGCGGGTTTTCTGTGTAATATAGCGTTCAGGAAGAGATGCTCTAGCTGTGTTTGTCTTAGAAAAATATCAGCTCTCTGGGCTGCACCTTAGCTACGAAAATTTTTTATAGTCCAAAACATATTCTCTGTTTATTACCTAATAACATTTTAAACAAGACTTTGCACCAGTCCAACATAAGAACATAGTTAATCCTGTCTCCACAGAAGCACACTTTTAAACAGAAGCAGTATTTTCAATACAGACACGGCTTGCTTTCTACTGTAAAAATGCAGTAGAGCTAACCTGATTATAGGGTTCTGTTACATTAAATACAGATGAATTTTTATCTTCTTTTTGTTTTTTTTGTGGTTGCCACTGTTGCTTTAATCACACAAAATAAAATTGGTAGAATAAATGATCAGAAGAGGTGATCAATACTACAAACTCCTTCTAATCCACAGTAATTCTATTTAAACGGAGGGTGTAAATCCCACTGAAGTTTATGGGAAATTTTCCACTAACCTCAGAAGGAGATAATCTAGGTTTAGCATTTTCAGTATAAGTAATTAAAGTACCAAAGGCCTTCATCTAGGTTGCATGTCAGTATAATTATACAAGTGTAGCTATTTTTTGCACTATTGTATACAGCTATAAGGGTGTATTTGCTACATGGGCATTCAAATTCTGCTGAAAGAAAAAAAAAACAGTAACAGCTCTCATGTTAGTTGTATGCTTAGCTGTAAATCAAAAAGTATCTGGGTACTAGAACAGAAGTACAGATTTGGAGGTTTATAATAATGCAACCAATAGTGCACCCAAAAATTTTCCATGTAGATAAATCCTTTTGCATAGCAGTCAGGACTGAGCCAAGACAAATTTTCCCTCTTAGTTTGCAACATCCCTATACCCAGCAGATCAAGTGATACTGAGGGGAAAACACCTCATCCAAATGCAGGGAAGAACCTAATCATGCCGGGAATCACGTCAGGCTGCTGGCATAGTACCATGCCCTGATGTATATACCTGCCTGTCAGTAAGGGTGATGAGCTCAGGCACAACACAGGGTCACTGTGAGCTAGACCCGGTTCACGTCTCGCCGGCTCAACACATGAGCAAGGCACACCACCCCGTGCCCATGGCTCTGCTCCCCCAGACACACTTACAGGTGCAGGGGACTCCAGCAGCGCCGAGGCAAAGTGCAAATCTAAGCTGGTGCTCTAGGGTGCTGCAGGTTGAGCTTAGAAGACATCATTTGGCTCACCTGGCTATAATCATAGCCTATCGAAGGCCTTGGGAGCACAGAGAAGTTATTACAAAGTAAACCAAGGTGAGAGCAGAAAACCAGAAGAGCTGCTCTGCACTGGCTTCAGTGTAGATCTTCCATTCTGGGACACAAGTGCACCCTCACCACTCAGCTCAGCCCCTATCCAAAGAAAGCTCAGTCGAAATGAGCTAGGAAAACATGTGAAAACAGTCAGCATAACTATGATTGCATGGTAAGCTTATTCCACAGTACGTCCCCATATTGAAAGATGAATGGAGTCTTACCCCCCTGCAACAATACTGAGTAGTGTATGCTGCAGCATCTCATTAATTGGTCAAACAATGCATGACTTGATGTCCTGTCAGTCCTGCCAATGTCGGGTTGGCTTTTTTAAACCACTGTCATCAAAGGCAGCATGGCAGGGTCTTGCCAAACCAGGGTTCGGGACTATGGCCCTCATCTTACTGCAGGAGAGGGGGACTTCAGTTCTTTAGACTCACCTCTTCTAAAGTAGTGAAGCAATTAACACCTAGATATGTTTAGATTGTCTGGAAAATTGGTTTGAGGCCCAAATTTACAAAGATATTACAAGGAAGTGTCTAGGTTCCATTCCATTTCCTTGGGAGTTCGATGACCAAATACATTTGGGAATTTGGGCCTCAGGTATTTTTTTTGAAATGTTTTCATTGTGTCAGATCTAACCTTCAGTTACTCATCAAAGCAAAGAAAATTAAAATTCTAAATGTTACTTAAGTGTCACCTGTACATTGTTAATATTATTAAGCTGATTTAAGGCAGTGGATGAACTGGAGACCTGACCATTAAAAACAGAGGTGCAAAAGAGGAGTGTGTGGCCTAAACATTTCTCTGCCAGTACAGGATTGTTTCATTATGCCATACTTCCTGCAGTGTCATGAAACACAGTTAAACAATTCATTCCAGATAATTCCTAACATTCTTTATTACTTAAATTGCATAGTCAAGAGATTTACATGGAAAAAAAAAAGAAACTATTGTACCAACAAAGCATTCACGGT
This sequence comes from Athene cunicularia, assembly GCF_003259725.1. Classification (NCBI taxonomy): domain Eukaryota; kingdom Metazoa; phylum Chordata; class Aves; order Strigiformes; family Strigidae; genus Athene; species Athene cunicularia. The sequence continues at coordinate 1,275,822 of NW_020799103.1, read as the reverse complement.
GTGTCCAGAGTGAAACCTTCTGTGGCACCCACCAGAAGTGTGATGCGCTGTGGGTGGGGGACTGAGGGAAGGATTTCCCTGTGGGGACGTGGGGGCCTTCCCATCTCCACTGCTCCCTGCTGCATTTCTGCCAGCAGTCAGAGCTGACTGCAGCTGCCTTAGGCTGCCAGGAACTCTGGATCTTATACTGGCGATTACTGTAATAATGCACTCGCAGGAAATGTTCAGGACTTTATAGTTTCTGTAAAAATACTTTGCTGTTACCTCTCACCCAGGCTCCAAAATAAAATGAGACTTACAGGTCAGTTCTCTCTTGGCACAACAACGTTGCTCTGGAGCAGCGAGCTGACTGCAGCAAAAACCGTCCATCAAATTCTTGGGGTGTTGCACGAAGAGGCAAAATAATGTGGAAAGCGGGGAAGATGCAAATATACAGAACATCATGATGATGATGATGATGTCTGAAACTTTTTGGAAAAAAAATTTGAAAGGAAACAATCAGGGAGAGCAGGGTGCTGGCCAGCCAGATGTGGCCACCTCTTAGCGACCTGGCTGACCCTCGGGGCTGAAAACATCTTTTGCAAACCTTCGCTGAGGACTGGGAAGCAGAATACGCCACGGAGATGTCAAGCGGCTCTTCGCATGAAACCTGTTCAAAAAATTAACGTCAGGGCGGTCCCAGGTCTGGAGGGGAAAGGCGCTGCGCTCCTCCGCTGAGCGCCCCTCCTCACCCCGCGCCTCT
>NW_020799103.1:1196718-1275030 GCF_003259725.1 Athene cunicularia | reverse complement strand
GTTGGAAGGCCGCCCGGTGCCGCGGGGCGGGCAGGGGGCGAGGCAGGAATGGGGGCAAACCGCCCGCCTGGCCCCCGCAGGGAGGAAATACCTGCACGCGGCAAGGGGGGGCGAGGAGTTACCTCATGGTCCGTGTGCGGCGGGCGCTGAGCGCGGGAGGTCACCCCCGGGCAGGAGCCAAGGTGTAGGAGCCCGGCTTACTCTTGGTGTCACCCGAGTCCGGATGTCCCGCTGCTTGCCCAGAGTCGCCCAGGGCCTCTTTGGAAGCCAGGAACAGTCTAGACCAGAGCTGTTGTCTCCTCTCGCTATCAAAAGACCTTGTTCCTGCAACCCCTTACTTCTCCTTCATGATAAGAACCTTCCTTCCAAGTTCTCTTTTCCTCTCATCCCAAAATACGTAGTCCAAAAAAGCCTCTTGCTGACAACCCACTGCAAAAACAGACCTTTGTTTACTATAATTAGATAATTTCCGAACTTCTACAGTGATCTGGACGGTTCCCGAAATCCACCTCTGTCATCCACTTCGCTTAGAGTGCAAACACATTGAGACAAACCATTTTTTTAAAGTATTTTAAAGTATTCTTCACAAATAGGCTGAAAATAGGCTTTGTTATAAATAAGGATGTAGTCAAAACTTCTGCCTGTTTTAGGCTTCCTATTGTCAGTTCTGGATTGAGGAGCGGTCCGTAAAGAGGACAAAATGTGGATTGTCCGAGCTGCGTCTTAGCAGATAAATGCTTTACATGTGAAAAGGCTTGCAGCTGCCGTTTAAAATAAACAGACACACCATAAAAAGAGCTTTTATCTTGGGAAAAATCCTGTTGTTCAGCCTGGCTGAACTTGTGGCCTCCTAGCTCTGTGAACAGCAGTTGCAAATAACGAAGGGACACACTTACTCGGGGTTTGTGGTGTTTACAAGACTCACGGCCTTTTGCTGAGCTTACTGTGTTTTCAGATTCAGAGAGCGCTCCTGTGTTGAGTCTTCATCTGTCAAACAGAGGGAACTGAAATAGAGAATGAGATTCTGGATGTGGGTACGCTGCTCTATAGAACTGCTTCAGATCACTCCCAGGGGCTGTGGCTATGGCTCTCTCCTGCCAGAATATTTTCTTTGTCAGATGGAAAAGTCTGTCTTAAGTGTTTAGTGATTTTCTGGGAAAAATATTAAGCTGGGCTCTTGACTGGCATCAGCCTGTGCAGATACCAAATTGTCACTAGTCTTTGCACGCTTTTTCTTCACGGGGACTGACTTTGGCTCAAACAGTCCAAAGCTCAAGGGTTTGTCTCCCCACTGCTTTTGTAGCCTGTTACAAGAGCTGCTGTGGTCACTGAAACAGCTGAGTACGCATTCCCACACAGGGGGATCTGTACCAGCAGCACCACGTAATGAAACGGTGTTACTGAGGGCTCCACAAGAAGTGTTGGTTGTTCACTTTTGTGTAATTGTTGGTAATTGTCAGTTGCTTTATTTAAATTTGCCAGATGGAAGCTGAAGAGGAAGGGGCAAAAAAACTGTCGGAAGTAAACTTTGAAAACTTACCTCCCAACTACCATAATGAGTCCAACACGGAAACCAGAATTGGTAATAAAACGGTTCAGACTCATCAAGAAATTGATAAGGTATGAGAAAACGTGCAGCAAACTGCTGGTTCCCGTGCAACCTTCTCTTCAAAAATAAACCCATTTTTGCCCATTTTCTGGAGACATAAGATAATTTGGAGTGTAAACTTTGGGGTTTTATTGTATCTCATTTGCTTGCCTATTCACTGTGTAGGGGCATATGTTATAAAAGGTTAGTGTGAAATAAGAGTTTATTTTGAAAAAAGTGCAGGCTAAAAATAGAGCACGGGTACATCAAAGAATGACCATCTCCTGCTCAGCTGGCTTCATTGCAGTGACGTTTTAAATAGATAAGGGGTAGCTTTGTCATTGCTTTTTCCCCCCAGATTAGGATTTTATATGAGGGGAAAAAAAAAAAAAAAAAAAAAAAAAAGGAGAGAGTAGGGGTGAGTTAATTACTGGAGAATGTAGGATTGAGAGTAACTAAAGAATAATAAAAAAATACAGTCTGATATTTTGTTCTTCTTTTACCATATCAGGTTACAGATAACAAAACTGGATCGACTGTTTTTTCTGAGACAGTTATTACATCTATAAAAGACGGAGAAAACAAAAGAAATCATGTAAGTGAACACATGTTTTTCATTTTGAAAATTAAACAGATACTTGGGGTTCATGATGCAGAAGAAGATGAGCTAGTTCATCTAGCAGAATTTCTGAGTTCTTTAAAACACACAAAACCATTAGGGGTAAGCAGTCAAAAGCGGTTTTATTTTTTAACTAATTTAACTTAGGAATATTATATTATGAATTGGAAGCAGAGTTTCAGTGTTGTGGTTAACTGAGGTGCTCGATCTGAATATTCAGTTTGCCTGTCAAATGTAAATGTTGTACTCAAACAGCAAAGACAGTTACACAGCCCTTTCCAATGAGCATGAATAAACCCTTAGTATAACGGTGCTTCATGTATGTCCACTCAGTGCTTTTGGGTGTCATTAAAAAATTGGTTTATAGACTTTGAAAACTAGAAAATCAACCCCAAATTGTCTGTTGTGAAGGAGTCTGTGGAACAGTATATGATTCTATTTGCTTTTCAGCCTAACCTAGTGATGTCACTTTGGGGAGGGGGAGAAGGGCGGGACAATAAATCCCCCTGCCCCCTGGAAATATGGTTGTTTAAGATTCCCAAAGAAGTTTAAAAGATCAAGAATATCCTTCACCTGAGAAGTCCCATGAGAAATTCGGCACGTACCGCTACTCAGAACAAACACTGGGTTTTCTTCAGTTACAGTCTTAACCAAAATGGACTTGTTTATGCTCTTAACTAAGACAGGACTTGCTGGTCTTTCCTCTAATAGCTGGGTTCACCTGACTAATGGTTTGTTGTTTAATTTAGTTTAACATGCCCTTGCTTTTTTTAGAGTAACTTTCCTCCAGTTTTTTCACAGAAGCAGCTCTTTAACTATTTTATAAATCATTAAAAAAAAAAAAAAATTGTGGCAGTAGTTCCTATTTCTAATGGGCATAAAGCCTGAAATTAGTGCATCATTTCTGCTATTATCCTCTAACTAAGTTTTCCCCCTTTCAGCTCATATTTTTATACTGCTACTAGAGTTTGAGAATGGCAAATAGAAAAGTTGCTTATGTATGCAATGTTTCTTTTTTTTAAAACTACTTTGCAAATCTTACAAGATGAAGTGGTAAGTCAAGGAACAAAATAAATTGCAACTATGCTAAGCTGCAGCTTGGTTTTATAAAAGTGTTAACATATTCCATAATGCTTTTTAATAATGAGATATGTGTAGTGAAGGCAATCCACACTTTTTTTTTCCACACAAATACGGTCTTCATCTTCAAACCCAGTGTACAAAGGCAAACTTTTCAACCTTCTTAGCACTGGGACACAACACTGGTGTTATTTCATAATATATTTGGCTTGTTTGTGGTGTCTGATCATTCTTCACAGCTATAAAAAATATTTTTAAGTCAGCTTTCACCAACGATCATACCAAGTTCCTTATAAAGCTTCATATATCAAGTGACATTGTCTGTATTTTCCTTACGGGAAGGTTGCTTCCCTTAACGAGCCAGTGCTGCATCCAAAACCAATACTGTTATTAGTCTTCCAGCTAAAGAATTTGAGGGCCGAATACAAATTTTTGTCAACCTTCATGGTGGCAGTCTTTATTCAGTTATGAAGTAAGCATAATCAGAACTGATCATGTTAACTTCTAATCATTTAAATCCTGGGGTGCCTTGTTCATCAACATCCTTACTGCAGCAGCTACTGGAACAAAACTACATTTGTTAATGTTTACTTCCCCTCTCACACTCATTTTGAACTTTCAGCATGCCCATGGTACAAACACCTTATTTAGAGGTTGCCAAGTTAGAGAAAAAGCTAAATGGGAAAAGCAACCAACAGACATATTTGGTTGTTACTTAAGGAGAGCGGGCAAGCACACATATATTAATTTGACCCAGAGATGTCTAGCAGAAATACATCTGAAAATACTTCAAAGCTTTAAACGTTAAGGCGGAATATGAATTATTTGGGGTACTACAAGGGTGAAGAACTATTGTAGGAGTAATGGCATGAGATTGAGAATTGTAAATTTGGATTACAGCAAGAAAAATGTTACAGCAGGATCTCTACTGCCAAGGTGAGGTCTACCAAGTGGAAGAAAAATTTTGTCCAAATTAAAAAGCACGGTTGCTTAGATTTGTAAACTTAAGACAAAAGTACTGGGAAAATATGTTGTAGAAAACTGCACTGCCCCCTTAGGTCATTTTTACATACATGAATTCTCATACTCAGAGTGTGATGTGACATTGTGGGATGTCCCAGTCACTTCCCAGGCTGCAGGCCTCACAGACCACTGGATGGGGGAAGAGCAGTTCTGCTTCTTTGCTGCTTATTTTAAATGTTAGCCACATAGTAATACATGTATACGTTTTATATTCTCCAGGCAGTTAAAAATGGAAACCTTTTGAAATCTGTTTGGAGATGATCTCAGTAAATCTAACTACAGCTAGTATATGCTGTTCTGTAACACACATCCTTCGTACCCACCAGCGATTCATCCTGCTGTGCAGAACACATAACAGAACAAAGAGGGTTGTGTAATTGTAGCTGTAAATGTTGACAGTCATTGCAGAAGGGCAATACTGACATTTTGTTCTGGGATGGAGAATTTGGTAGCAGAGGCTGTAGGGAGCCAGCCATTGGGAACAGCACTTCTGTTCTGATGCTACTCCTGTAGCCTTCAGATTGGTGCCTCTTCAGAACAGCACTTTTGTTTTCATTTTCAGTCTGCAAAGTAAAAGAAATAGGCACATGCTGTCACACAGGCTTATGCTTGTAGGGAAACTGCTGAAAACTAAACCTCTTTCATAGGTTCACTTTACAGGCTTCCCTTATAAAAGTTCAGGATTCCCACAGGTCCTGTACTTTAGGTACAAAATTGGGTGGTAAATACAAGAATTCATCAAACACCTTTGCAAACCACCTGCTCTGAAATGTAAACTATATAATTTATTACTGCAGTGATTAGTAATAACTGAAACCCTACAACCCTCAGTTCACGTTTATTCTCTGGGCCGAGTTAAAAGCCACTGAAATCACTGAAAGTTTTTCCAGTGACATTTTTATGTTTTGAGACATGGCGCAAAAGCCTCACAGGGAGGTAAAGAAGTGTCTTATGACTGGTCTGCCTTGCAATAATAAATCCATATACTGGCTGGAATGAAATTTGGCACTGGAGAAGTAGCTTAATGGAAAATAGGTTGTGTCTGCTTTTTAAATCACAGTGCCTCTGCCCCTCCTATGTCCTCCTGCAAACAGGTACGTATGCGCTTGCATATAGTGCATATAAATATATATATATATGTATGAGTATATACACATACATGTAGTGCAGATACACTACTGCAGAAACTTAAGGTATGATCTTACACACACAGTTTTCCCCCTCAGACGGTATTTCTCCTTGGCTTTGCATCACACAAGTTTTCTCTTTAGACTCTTCTTTGTTATTGAATGGCTCACTTGACAGTATTTTGATGGCCAGAAGACTGTCAGTATTTTAAGTCCCCAGAAGAGGAATCAGGCTGCTTGCCATTTCTGGCAATGCAACCCAGTTCTTCAGAGGTGCTGCATTATTTGGAGGCGCCATTGGCGTTCCCAGACTAACATTCACTTTCTCAGATGTCAGTGAGGACTGACAGGCACCAGCATAGATGTTAGGCTTTGATCCAACAGTCCTGTATCTTTAAAGAGGTTGAATACAGGCAAGAGGTAGATGGATGTGCATGGTTTTATGTCTGTGCAGGGCTTTACATCCACTTGCTTCTGGGTTTCAGGCTAAAATACTCTATAATTTACTTCTCTGGGGAACGCTGGTTAATTTGCAAATTAATTATTTCCAGTAGTAAGCTCAAGTACAGAACACAGATAAAGCAACAGCACTCTTTATTACCATATCAAAATCAAACCCCTTTCTAGCTTGTTGACTAGTCCTATTTCAATTCTGATAAATTAGCCTAACCAATGAAAAGCAAGCATGAAAAATAAAAGGAAACAAAGTTGGTACTGGTAAGATTTGCTGCATAAAGATTAGTTGCATTTCTTCTCAGTTGTGTTCAGAGTAGTAGTTTCTGTAAGCTCTCCCTTCTAATTCAGAGCTAGTGTACCTAAGATTTTTTTCTTGTCTGTATTAATTTGATAAATAGAAATAACAAAAGCTTATTTTTAGCAAGTTTGGCTTTCTTTTTCTCTAACTTTAATAGAAGTACATCTGGTTGCTTTCAATTCTTTTTCTTGAAAGAGATTTATAAAGATGGTAATATTTAGGGACAGTGTCATGCATTTCTCATTTGGCTTTGGCACTATGCAAACCTTTCCTTTGTTTTGCCTGCCCTTGATGGCAGAGACCTCATCGGCTACACAAGTACGTGCCAGAGTTTCTTTGTGGGAGAATAGGGAGAGGTGCCTTCAGTGTGATTCTATGCCAGGTGCTTGCTCTTTCTCTGGAGAGGTGGTTGTGTGCTTGTAATCACACACGCATTTGGCACCCACCTTCTGCAGATATAGCAGCTGGTTAACAAGTAATTTCAAACACTCTCAGGTCCTTAGGGGAGAGGGCCTGTGATACCAGGCCTTTATTTCCATGGCTAGAGGCTGATGGTTGGGTCCCTGCAGCTTTGTGAAGGGAGGACTGTACCACTGTGGAGAAGCTGATGGGGCAGTCAGGTCACTTGTTTATCTGTAGAGATAGAATGCATAGCATCCCCGTTATAATGGCCTTATTTAAAGCATTTTTGAGCCTTTATCTTTAATCTCACAGTAAAAGAGTAAAAAGAAAGAAAATGGTAGAAGAATTAAACATTAATCTCTGGGGTTCTATTTCCCCCTTTTCTAGAGAATAATCTATTTTAAATGGCTAAGCTGTAGCACTTCATAACCAAGCTTCCACTTCTCTGCAGATAGCCAGAACTGCTGAAGTAAGTGCTTGATTCTTATTCAAGTAACTTTTATATGATTTCACTAAGCATGTTCTCAGCCACATATACTGGAGTTGCTGTCTTTGAGATTCATACTGCTCCATAAGCAGCAAATGCTTCTTAGTGATCCAAAAGCTATTAAGAGATTTAACTTAGCTAAAGGATGATAGGATGGCCTTATTGTCAGTCACGGTGTATCTCTAAACCCAACATTTTTACTGGTCATCTGATATTCGCTGGACTATAGCCAAAAAAATCTGAATGTTAGCCTCAATGAATGGAAAGGTCTGTCTTAAAGAGTTTGAAAAACATGTGTTGCCTCTGATCCTGCATGAAAAAACTTCTTTGAGGAAGAAAGTGGGATATCTCTGTAACTGCCAGCTGATGTGTGTGTCGTACAGCCAGTGTCCACACCTTTGTTTACTTAGTCCAATCTGAGTTGGCTTGATCTTCAGAGAGAATGCTGTATAAAAAGTTACAGATCCACGCAGAGAATCACAAATGGATAGTGTGTACAAACATAAGATGGTTTTGTAATACTATAGTGCTGCAATGGCCATGATGTGGAGAAAAGTGAGACTGCAGTTTCCATGGACTCAGACACCATGCTTGGTGACCCCGAACAAACAAGCAGGTGTAAACAGCTGCTAGACCTTATCAGAGGGAAGAGAGGCAAGGTGCCTTTTGCTGAGAGGTGAGGCGAACCAGGCAGGTGTTTCGGCTGAAAACACAACCACCAAAGGTCAGAGAACACAGATCATTATCACACTCTGTTTTTTTTGGTCTTAAATAGTGGCTTTGATTTACAGGCAAATAAATGATGCAATAGCAAAGGGGTTATGGCTAATTAAAAGTGTCAAATCCTGCCCTCATTTGGAGCGGGAGTCAGTGGAAATCCGAAGTAATTTAAATAACTTTAGTAAATTTATTTTGCTAGTAATGAAAACAAAATTTAAAGAGTGACTAGGATTTCTTTAGTATTTCCTATTGGTCTAGCTGAGTGTAAAGTGGTTTTTTTTTTTTCTGTCAAGTTAGACAGACAAAACTGTGTAGTACTAACAGGTATTCTGAAAGTAACACTCCTCATTAGCAATTCAGGTCTATATCTGTGTTTAGAATTGTTTAAAAATTTGCCAGATCATCATGTGCTATAGTGTGGTATTTCTATTCCAGTTAAAATCCAAAGAAAAAGAGTATTTCTGTGCAAACTCAAGTTGGCTGAAGAACTTCCTCGCTATTTTTATCTGTCTGGAATTTTACCCTTTGAGTAGCTAAATATTGAAGAGAGAAAGATTTTCTTGGAATACATTTCTCCTCATCAAAAATAAGTATTACTGTAACACAGTAACAGTGCCTAAAATTGATTCAGTGTTCTAGGTGAGGGTTAGTAAAAACACAACAGTAACCACAAGTTGGTCTCCAGAAGGCTACAAAACAGACTTTCTCTGAGAGAGTCAGTACCCACCCACTGCTTCATCAGTGTCCATCTGAGAGCCATGCACCACTTGTAAATCTTACAGCACTCTTTTTAGTTGTGGAAATAAATTTTGGCTTGTCTGAAACTTTTCATCTGGGGTGGGGGGGAGGTATGCATCATGTTCAGTTACCTGCTTCTTCCTTGATTGCATACTGGTTGGTACAACTCTTCTGCAAACGAGCCATGGTAAGGGAGTAGTGTAAATCAAAGAGCAGTTGTTTACCTTTTCCCTGGTTATAGTTCAGTCTTCTCACACGTAACACACCGAGTTTAGGGAATCAAGGCTGTCCAGATGTCTTTTACAGATCATGTCCAAGCTGTAGGGAGATTTAAAAACAAATCACCACGAATGCTTTTACTTTCTGCCTCTACTAGATATACATATTTATCAGAAGAGAATTTGCCTCTATTAGATATACATATTTATCCTAAGAGAATTTTTTTTTTCTTTTACCTTCTCTGTAAGGCAACAAATACAGTCAGGAAAGTGAATCTTTTATGTGGACTGGTGACAATTCTGTGATCTACTGACAGCTGTTAAGAGATCATAGTATGGACTGTCTTTAAGACAGCAGTGAAAATTCATCAGCAATGTTTCTTTCCTCTGGTCAAACCCATGTAGCAAAATGAATCACATGAAAGGAAAAGCTGTAAGTCAAAAGAGAAATTTTTTCCACTGTTTTTGATTACATGGTTTAATCCACTGGCTCCAGCAGATGCTTATTTGAGATTGTAGCTGAAACCACATTATCTAATTAAGCAGTAAGCTTTAGCTGGTAGGGGAACAACAACAGCAAAGGCTTTAGGAAATACAGGCTACAGTACTGGATGTAAAACAAATGTTTTGTCTTTTTTTTTTATTTACATCTGTTACAATCTTAGAATGATTGAGATACAAATGAATGGATTACATCTGCAGCTGGTTTACATCTGTACTGTCATACGGAAGGTGCCAGAATGGTACCAATTCACCATGGCTGGGAGGTTGGCCCAGTAACACATAGTTCTATAAATGATGAGCCTAAGCCTTCTCTAACCTTTTCTTGGACTGTAGGAGGGGTAGATTCATCAAAATCAGTAGAATGACACTGATTTTACACCAGTGAGTAGGAGGAGACCGAATGAACGTGATCTGTGATCACTTGCCCTTCTGTGCAATTGTTTATGGTCAGGAAGATGTGCGAGATGCTAACAGTCCACCTCGATAGTGTGCTGTACTATGATTTACATAGGTCAAGTGTGAAAATTAAATGATGCAGTCTGTTTCTGTTTAGTTCTGTTTCATCAAAGATTTGGCAAATGTGAGTTTTAAAAAAAGCACTGTAGAATGGTGACTTCAAATGTATTCCCTTGAGGAATGCATTTCTGTGTCAGCTGAGTAAGTCTCACTTTGTCCTTCCTCACATCTGATCCAAAAGCAGCGTTTTGGCGTCCTTTGCCGAGCGGGTGGCTGCCGAGGCTTCTGAGGGGCTGAGCCCCTGATAGCTAGCGCTGAGGATCCTGCGCCAGTGAATGCATCAGCTGTCAAACGGCAAGTTGTTCACCACGGCAGCTTATAGAGGGAAGCCCCTTCCAACTTTTCTACCTGTCTCTTGATTTTTACCTTAATAACAATGCCACTTCTCCCTTCCAATTAGTAATACATCGTAATATAGCATAATTGCTAAAAAGAGATACAGGGTAGGGTGGGGTGGGAGTTTTGGATTTGTTGTTATTCTGTCTGGAAATTACTTGGAGCCTGCTCTGTGAATTTGTATCACATGAGGAATCCCTCAAACTTGTTCTCTTAGAAAGTCCACTCATCCCAGGGGGAGGAAGAAGCATTTCACGGCATGTAGAGAGGCTGATGTCATGGTGTCAGGCAAAGGGGAACTTACCGGTCTTCCTGCGTCCAGTGTATTTCATAGCCATCAGCAAGGGAAAGTTTTGGTCCCCTAGTAGGTGTTTGTCTTGGACTTCATACATAGTAAAAATCTGTAATACATTCACATTCATGTGTTAATATTTTTGGAAGGACATAAAGAGTATGCTGAAGACCCTTTTTAATTTCTTCTTCATTGGAGTTTGTTTAGGGAATGGAATTAATATTCATGAATAGTCAACATTTCATGTTGTTGATATCCTCTAGACACATGATTTCAGACAGAGAATTAAATCAAGGGGAAAAAAAAGGCTCTATTTTAATCCCAACAAATGCCCCAAAGAAGAGGTCTGGAAGGCAACATCTGGCAAAAAGGCAACATCTACCACCCAGATACCTACTCAGTCTCTGGGCAGACATTCCTCTCATGTTCTCAGAATCCTCAAGTGCTGGAGACAATTTATTCCAATGCTTTTCTTATGCTCACTCTAAAGTCTCAATTGCTGTAATTTAAACCCCTTCTTCTTCCATCTACAGCTCATGGAAAAGAAATTATTCCCTTTCCTCTACATAACTTGTCTCCCACACTTTGAACTCTGCTATAGGCAAAATCCATTGTAGGTGAATCCTTCCCCATGTATTTCTGTTCTAGTATTATTATCTTTGGCTGACACCTTAAAAACACAGTAAATAAGTCTGTTGAAACCGTAACTACCAAACCAGTATATGATAAAAGAACAAAGCACGTAAGAATCAGGGTTTGAAATAAGTTCTGTGAGGGATTGGGCACAGGTACTTGTCTTACTCTGTGTGCTGCTCTTAATTGAGTGATTAAGGATAGCCTGAAGTTATTAAGTACAGAAATCTTGTTTTCAGCTGGTTTTGGACAGCTGTTTTACATCCTTGCTGTGTACAGCTACTCCTCTGTGTTGTTTTGTTTTTATAAATTTTCAAAATTTACATAGTTTGGTAGTGAATCATGGAAACTTTGTAGCTGCCAATTGCAGAAAGAAGAGACACCTGCATTAAAATTCACCCCCTGGGCAGGCCATTACATGAAAGCTGTATCTTTATATGATTACTGATTACTTAGAAATAATGGCACTTCAGAGCTTTGTAGCACAGTTTTACAGTGTTTCTGTAACTGTTACTGTATCTCGAGGCATTTAGAATAAAACCCAAGATCTTTTAGACCACAAGGTTTTAGACACATCTTCTGGTTATCAAAGGTTGAAGAATTTTTGTTCTTCAATTAATAGATCCACAGATAGATGCATTTCTCTATTAAGACAAAATTGATGCAAAACCACTAGAAAAGCTTCATTTATAAACATGCATCAGTATTTTGATCTCCTTTGGTAATCTCATACTATGTGAAAAAGCTTTTCTTAACGTGGAGCAATTAATCATGGAGCACATGGCTATTAGTTTGGGTTGCCTTACTTCAGAATATTCCTTCTCTAATTATGGATATACAAGATTGTAGACTCTGTGTGTATTTAGAAAACAACGGACTGAGTGTATAACATGGCACCAAGTTTTCAGAAGGCCTAAGGGAAGATTTCATTGTCAGAATTTCTACCGTCCTGTTCCGCCTACAGTACACCTAACAAAAGGAGAAAAGAGGAGAAGTTTCATGTCATAACCTGTCCTGCCTGCTCTAGGGCAAATGTGTGGGATGAGACGAGACGTTCTGCTACTGCAGACAGTCACGGCAGCGTGTAGCCCTACACAGATACCTGTATGTATGCATGTCCAGATACATACACAGACCTTTGCTCCTATAGTAGTTGAATAGCTCTTAGTTTCCAGACTAAGTTAATTACCTGTCAGATGATAATTTGTGGAGTTTTTCTCCCAAATTTGAACAGTTATTCTAGTGTTTCTCCTCTGATACCATTGCAAAATGGACTGAAATAAGTATTTTGCACAGTGTTTCCTACCCAGGAGCATTTGCGGAGGCTATAGTCTTGCCAGGATCAAATGATTATATTGCTTACTGAGAGAAAGTGGGGGTGAGGGAAGAAAATAAAGTGACTGCTTCTGCAGAGTGACCTGCTGTGAAATTACTACCTGACATACAGAGATTTTGACCACGAATGAGCAGAACATGATCTGATAGAGCATCTAGGCATAATTTTTCTCATTATCCTGAGGCATTTGTCAGGAATCTTATTTTTTGCTTTTGTGTGTAGTTTTTTCTTCACTGAAGTCTCAGTTCCTTGAAGCTGCAGCTAATATGACATTTTATTTATTTCTTTTTTGGCCTGGAACATTAATTGCATAAGGGTCTTATCAGCGGGGGCATCACTGTATTTGTGGTTAGAATAAGCAGATGGTGTAGACAGGGGGAATTCTCACACTAGCTTTGGTGGCAGGCAGTTTGAGTGACTAGAACCTGCCTCAGCTAATTCCCCAGGCTTTTTGACAGCATATTAAGGCTAATGTAGCTCTATTGCTTTTGGTACCTGAAGCCAAGCTCACGTGCCTTTGAGCCATCTTTGGTTACATCATGCAGACACACTGCGTTCATTCAGATTGCATCATGTGGAGAGCCAGAGAGAAGTTTTTCCAATTAAAATGTTTCTGTTTTCTTGACAGGGGAAAAGGAAATGGGTGAGATTAGTTCTGTGGAGAAGTTCAAGATAAAACTGAGGGAGTCATTTGTATTTTCTTACTTATTAGTTTTGAGCTCAGAAGTCACATTCCTGTTGAACAGCCAGACAAATAGCTGACTTTCCACATGGCACTGGGATGTGACTAATACCATAGTTTGCAACTCACATGTCTGCTCTTTTTGGTATGTCTTTTTTTAACAGTAGTCCTTATTTTTATGAGTGCTCTGTACTTGGCAGGACTGCAGTAAGAGGTTTGCTCTGCTGGAAAGTATTATAGAGGTTTTGAGGTATTTCAAGGCAAATTAATTCATATCTTATTAAAGACAAATGCATTATGTGCCCTGTCTAGACAACTAAGAGATTAGGAACTGGAACACTACTGCAATTCAAACTATGGTAGTAATTTCCATAAAACAATATTTCATTCTATGTAATTTTGCCGTTTTTCTGATACATGTAGTACATGTAGGATATAAACCAGTTTTTGTGGGTTTATTTCCTTGCTACTCAGCAGTTTTTGCCATCTGCTGCAGTAATGGAGACCAGCCCTAGGTGAAATGGTTTGTAGAAATTAAAACAAAACCTAGAAGGGGATATGTAAACACAGAAGTAAATATTAACTCTTAAAAGTGTAATTGCTAAGAAATGTCAGTTTGAACATGTGGCTCTGCTAGAGCACTTCAGCTGTGGCTGGAATTGTCATTGTCTCACAGATACAGTTGGGTGAGCTCTGGAATATTGGGCACGGATCTGTAGCTACCATTTACGGAGGTTGTACTTGAGTTACAGGGTTTTTAAAAGGAAATTTCTTCAAATCAGGAGCTTTTAAGAAACACGTAAAGGGGCTTTTTGTTCAGAGAAGCTTTTGAAGCATTGTCCCAGCAGACTGTGAGAGGTGACCCCATCCATGCGTTTCCAAGGTTGTTGCTAAGAATCAGTTTCTAATTGTTTCCCCAACTGCTTCTGTAGCATTTGCCTCCTATGTTGTGTACCTGCTGACAAAATTTCCTTACCTCTCTGAAATCAGTGACTTTTGCCTCCATACTTTATGGCTTGTGAACTTGAAATCCATAGAGGATTAGGAATGAGCACTTTGGAATGGCTGTTTGGGCTTACAGCTGTACAGACAGTGTCAGGGCAAAAAAAAAACCCCAAACCCCCCAAAATCCTGCCTCTCCTTCAGCTGCTAGGCAGTTTCAGAAGGTTTGTAGTCACAAACTGCAACTGGATCAGAATAAGCTAGCAAACTGGGCCGTACAGTTTACACAGGGAGGGGGAAAGAGGTTCTCCTGTTTGAATCCCACCTACTGTCCTCATGTGAGAGCAGTCAGTGGCTTTGGCATTGTGACATTTTCTGTTCCATATGCTCCCCCTGCTCCCTTAGTGTTCAGTGTCTGGCTTTGGTAGGTGTATTAATAGCCATTGAAAAGCTGTATATAAAATCATCAACGCTGCCTTCCTCTGCTTTCTTGGGTTCTAAGCTAAAGTGTAAAGAGCCCAGAAGGAAAGGAAAGCTCATTCCAGACAGTCATTGCCTGTCCCTGACAAATACTGGCTGAAGATATGAATAGTGAAAGGAGAGTTTTGTTTAAAGTTATCTTTGAAGAAGGACTTTTTGAGAAAGTGTGAGATATGGTGAGTGTGAGTGGGGAGAGGGAATAAACAAATCAAATGTCAACTGAATTTAAAACCTGTGATTCCATTTTGAAAATCAGAATAGACTTGAGCATATTTTTGTGTCTACAATTAGGGTGTTAATTAGGAAATAAGGGGAAAAAGAGCGAAGCAAAATAAACGTCATTTCAGTACGTACTATATCACCAGCAAAACAGTATTAAAAATATTACCATAGTGAGGTACAGAAACCTGATGAGCCCTGCAAATGAAGTGGCTTTCTGTGTGAAGGTAGGTTAACTCTGGCCTTGTAGCTTTGCCTTCATAACTTGAAACTGAGAAATTCTTTGCTTCTGCCTCTTTATCCTTAGTGTGTTATATGGGCAGAGGATAATGTGGTCCAGACCACAGCTGGCTACACTCCCCCAGTCAAGCCCAGTCTGCCAGAACAGGCCATAGCACCTCCTCAGCCACAGGCTTGCTACTGGCTGCAGCATGAGGACTGTCGAATCACCCTGAAAGCAAGCTTTTTTCTTCTGTGCCTTGCCACGTCTATAAACATTCAGTCAGGAGGAAAGTACTCTTATCAAAACCTGTTACACCAGTTCTGACCTGTACACTCCTGCACCACCTTGCACCTAGACATCTGTTTCAGATTTCTGGTAGTCATGGTGCTACCATACTTCACTTTCACTAACATCAGTCACTTTTTTATTTTTATTCTCAAGTGTAGAGACTAGCCATTCTTTAGGAGAGCAAACAATAGCTTGGCATAATCTGCGAAAGGCAAGAAAACTGAAGTTTCTTTCAGCAGCAGTTGTTTTAGGGTCTTATAATACAGGGAAACTTTTCTGCAAGTTTCAGTGTTTTGTTGTGTTGGGTTTTTTTTTCCTGTTGGTTTTGGAACAGATCCTAACCCCCCAAATTACTTTCAGGTGTTGCAGGATATTCACTGCAGAGTACAATATTATAATAAGAGCCCACAGGATGCTGATTCTGTACCTACAGGTACATAGTATGCTCTTCTCCATCCTGGCTTCTGTTTATGAGTCCTAGAATACCCATGAATAAATAGACAATCCTGCTTTCACACTGCATTATTCTTTAGCACTTTTCAAATAGCATACTCCTTTGCTGCTACGTTAAATTAACCGGTATAACATCATAATGGATTTCAGAGAGATGTACAATGGTTAAAAATGTAGCTAATGCTGTCTTTAAGCTATCTGCTCAACTTGTATGCTCTGCTGCATGTCAGAAGCCAGCACCCTCTCTCCTCAGTGTTGCTCTTACAAAGACAAAATATTCTGAGAAATTACTTACTTTGCAGAATTCCAGAAGAAAACAGATTGTTCAGAATCCATTGCAACTGATGATGATGATGATGTTTAGGTTTGTTCCTTGTCCAGCAACTGTTCATATCTCAAGGTAGCCTGATTAGAAAAGGTCTGTAGCCTGATTCAGGGAAAAAAAATAAGAGAAAAAAAGATAAACAGTTACACATCTGCATATACACACATTACTGAGTTCTGCACTGATGACGGATTATAATACCTGGGTGAAGGAAGTTGGTTTGGAGTGTTGGCACAAAATTTCGGTGAGAGCATATGAAAGGAAGCTTTTTCCATGCCAGGAAAGAAAACTGTGAAGGGATTTTTTCCCCCCAGCTGAAAACCCTCATAAAACTGGAAGTCTGAACTGGTGAGACACAATTCAGTAAGAGGGGAAAGAAGGTTTTTTGTCGGGGGCCTCATTAGTGCAAGAGAAAGCAGTGACTGGAGAACTGCAACTTTGGTGTTAGGTGGGTTTAGACTAGAGAGTTATTCCATGAGCTTAAAAATGATTATGGCAAGATTTCTCCTCTGTGGAAAGAGACAGTTGGAAAAACTGACTACACTGAGACCTGGCTGTTTGCCTGAAAGTGGATGGAACAGGAATGAAACAGTATAGTTTATTCTGAGTATGGTTTATGCAGAGGGATTCATCAGAGAAGCTGACAAAGCTACAGACAGAAAATTGGCCAGAAAGAGCATGGCTGCTGAAGAGAAGTGGCTCGCTTCTAACTCGGAACCACAAAACCTCAAACATACTATATAACATTTGGATTTTGCCCCACCTGATTATGTAGCAACACAACAGCAAACAAGCAGAACACACACTGTTCTGGAATAATGAAGCTGCAAAAACATTACGATAATTTATAGCAGCCTAGATCAGGTGATACTGATGTCTTAAACCAGCTGAAATGAGTGCTTCTTAAGTATAAACATATAACCTGAATATCGAGTCATTGACCTGAAAAGAATCAGGCCCTAGACTGTGTTTGGCTTCTGTTCTATGTTCTGGGTAATCAAACTGTTTGAAAACGTCTCCAGTGGCCAAAATGGGTAACTTAGACACGGCATTCCTCTTCACACGGAGCAGCCTTGTCTCACACAGGACAAGAAGCTCCCATTAGGTTTGATCTGAGGACAGTATAGCTGTCAGTCTAGGGTATATACTGTATGTATAGTATACATATGTGTGTGTATATATGTGTTTCTATAGTATATATAGTCAGCTGACAGTACAGTTGATCTGAAGACAGTATAGCTGTTTTACAGTGTAATCTTTTCCTCTTTCAGTGATTAGAGTAATTTAAGAACTTACTTAAACTTCTTGCTGAGCTAATTTTCATCCCAGCTGAAACACAAAAACCAACTGAGATGGGGTGAAAGAAGTCAGCAGTTTGGGGAGACGTGATCTAAAAAAGCAGAAATAGAAAATTAAACACTTAGTGGAAACTTTCAATGAAGGTTGCACAGATGACAGTTGATCTGCTCCAGCAAGTGAGATTAATATCTGCCAAAGAGCAGTCAACTAGTTTCTGCACAGAATTCAGGGATTTTTGTATAATTCCTTTTTCTTGTTCTTTTTTGTTTAAATTGACTAATAGCAAAAAGCATCAACCTTACGATGGTACAAACCAATGATGGAGTACAAGCGACACAGAAAGCTGCCATGAGTTATTCTTTTGTTGACTGACTAGATTGTTTCCAGCCTGGAGAACAGGGTTAATCACTCAATTTTTAAGAGGTAACCATTAGATGGAAAGAGAGAACACGCCCTCCCTGTGATCCAGGCACTTCAGGGGTACACAAAGATACACACTTACTCTCTGTGTTAGAGTCTGTCGTCCCTGCCATACCTGCAGAGTGGTATTTTGGGAAGAATTTCTGACCAGTTTGTATGTTCACCCTGTGCAGCATGAAGGAGGGGTGAGCCATCTCCAGCGCCGTGCTTGTAGAGCCTCTGGGTGATGCAGCGTCAGTCTGCGTTTGTGATTCCGATGGGAACTCGGGTGTCCCGCTCACATGAACATTTCTGTTAAGGCCATGAAATGATTCCAGGTTTGAAAAGCTAACCGTGCTCAAGCACCTTGCTAGCTTGAGGCCTACTCTAGTGTCTTAGCTGGGTAGCAAAGGCTGATGCATCAGGGAACTGCGAGGCTTTTTTTCCCATAGGATGTATGTGGCTCTTCAGTATTTGTCAATCTTAAATTAGTACTCAAACCTGTCTGCTGAGGACTGCTGCAGCAAACAGAATGGGAGAAACACTGGGTTTGTTACATGCATTTCAAAGGCATGTGACGTGGAAATCATGTTCTTCGACAGGCTAGAACGTTACTAAATGTAAATTAACTCAATTGACAGCAGGGAAATGCCAGAGGAATAATGTCAGCTGAGAATCTGCTCCTGCATATTTTGCAGTATTCAAAGTAAGGATTTAAGATTTACATGTGAAGGTATTTAGACATTTGCAGCTGTGGGCTTGCAGGTGAGGGTCTATGGCGATAGGTACATGGGAGGCACAGCATCAGCCCAGAAAAGGAAATCAGAGGGTGTATGGCTACTGCTTCCCAGAAGTACCAGCTCTAAGGTAGTGCTGCTGTTGCCATAAAGTGCCAGAAAGGTTTAACGTTACCAGTCCTGTGGAAAGCAGCACTGCATTTGTCAGAGGAGAAGCTGTTGGCTGACAGAAATGCTCAGGCACCACAAAGATGCTTTCAAGAAGAATTTGCCTGGTCCTTGCAAAGGGGAGCAGAGGAGCAGTTACAAGGAAAAGGAGCCACATTTCCCTTCTCCCTTAGGACTGTCCTTGCTGGCTTAGGGGGCTGATGGTGCTGTGGAGTTTCTGAGGTCAGCACTAACGTTGCTGAGGAGGGGGAGGGAGGACAGCATAAATCTACCTGGCCTGGGATGAAGAAAGCTGTTGCAGAAGGGTGTCCCACAGAGTGTAAAGCTCCTCTTGGCTGCTGCAGCTGCTGTAGTGTAGCTTCTTCCCTTTGGTCTTGCCCCCATCTGAAAAAACAGTCAACAAGTAATGAATTGCAATTGTGCTGGAATACAAGTAGAACAGATTTAATACAAATGTCTTCAGCACCACCCCCCCCCCAAGAAAACCCACCCAACCCCCTTGTAGAATAAGTTAATTTATTTTCTTGGGGCTGCTGTTATTAATACTTACACCAGAAGTGAAGCCACCTAACACTTTGAGGCCACAATATTTAGATATGCCAGGGAGACAGCGCTGTTCTGTTGCAGAACTGTGGTATGAAGAGCCGAAGCAAGCTTTTTTCCTTGGTTCCCAAATAAGAAATTAATCAACCAAAGACCTTCTGGTATTTCAAGAAGAGATATGGATTCCTGTCACAGTGGCAAATAACACTTTTATCCTTTTCTTCAGGAGTGTATCATTGATGAAGACTGTGAAACAGGGAAATACTGCCAGTTCTCCACTTTTGAATACAAGTGTGAGCTCTGTAAAACCCAGCGTACAGTAAGTCCCAAATGAGATGTGCTTGTATGTGGTCCTCAGAAACTCAGTGTGGAAGTTATTGTTGCTAATGTCAGCAAGTCAAAATTGATAGACAACACGACGAAGAGCTTTCTGCATGAGGTTCAAAAACGGATGTGTAGAGTGCCTTGGGTTGTTTTATTTCTGCCTGTTAACACAAATAAGTTTTAAGGTTTCTGTTCTTATGCTCTTTAAAACCTGCACTCCACTCCTCCTGACTGAAGCGTGAGGCGTTAGGTGGCCTAAGGACAGCGTAAGCTAACACACTGTAAGTTGCCAGTGGAACGGGCAAAGGGGAAATACTGTGCCAGCTCCGCAGGCTCAGCTGACAGTTGGTCATGGCCAGCTCTGGATTCACAAAGAGAATTGCAGTGGCCCGTGTTCTTGCCTTCACTGATAACTTGTACAGTGCTGTAGTGCAATTGTTACTGTCAGTGATCATCTTACACAGATCATTTACATTATTTGAATCTGAACCTCAGGAAGCAGTAAATTCCCGTCTTTTGAGCTAAAAGGTAAATGTTGTTGGTAGTAGCTATGGTTAGATTATGGTTAGACAGGTGCCTGAGAGGTTCAGGCTTTTTCTGTGGTGAAAATCCAGTTTACGAGCAGTCTGCCAAAAGAGGCCTTTTATCTGACTGTCCCTTTTCATCTAGGTTCTGCTGATGGCCTCCTGTGAAACAGATTCATTCCTTAAAGTACTTTCAGTTAAGTCTACAAGCAAGCAAACCTTGCTGTAAAGTCACGTAATCAATAGGATTATGATAAACTAAAACCAAAACAGGCTGTTCCTGAAATGATTTAAATACTTGATAACTTCAGGGAGCTCTGTTGCCTTCAGTGGATTGAATGCTTGTTTAAACACAAGTCCTGAACATATGCTCAAGTGTTATTAAGAAAGCTTATTATTCATATTTTCAAAAATGTTAAACTGATAATTTTTCATGTTAACATGGATTAAAAATCAAGATTATAATGACCTAACCCCACCACCACCCCTTTCTTTGCAGTCCTCAGTAGAACATTTGTAGAATAAAGAAAGTAAAAATTGGGTCCTAGCTACACTCCTGTTTTAAAGTGAGCTTAGACTGAAGATGGTGAGATCAATTCTCTGACCTAGAACCCCCACAATTAAAAAATATTTTTCTTTTTAATTATCAGGTCTTAATAGTGCTAGCATAGTCCTCCTTGCCCTGTGTTAAGCACTTCCTGTGAGATCCACTGGAAAAAAACCTCTGATTTTGTATGGCTGCCCAGAGAGGGCTTTACACAGACAGAAGCAAGCTGTTAAAACGCTGACCTACTAGGAATCTTTAAGATGTTAATCAAACTGCCTAAAAAAGAAAGTGTGACACACCACTTAACCTAATAAATTAGGTGTGTATAGTTGAAGCACTGGGGCAGTTATCATACAAAGCTATCTTTAGCTAGAGACTTACATTTCTGATTTGCAAAGAGCTTTTATTCAAAGAGATTTTTTTCACAGATTCTTGATTACAAATGAGGTCTGGTTCTTATTACAACTGAAAATGGGACTTCAGGAAGACTTTTTTGCTTTGCTCTTTAAAAGCAATGCTTCTGAACTAACTGTAAATTCCTGAATGCATTTAACAATAGAAAAAAAAAATCAGTAGTGTTTTCCATTGATTTTTAAATTTCTTTTTCCTTGATTGTAAAAGGCCACCCTGAAATCCACATTACACTGTCGGGTGCCGGGCTGCTGATGGATTTTGATGTAAATGCCAAGATAAGAATTCAGGGTTTATAAGATTGACAGTATAGCAGTACA
The DNA here is from genome assembly GCF_003259725.1 of Athene cunicularia. Taxonomy (NCBI): domain Eukaryota; kingdom Metazoa; phylum Chordata; class Aves; order Strigiformes; family Strigidae; genus Athene; species Athene cunicularia. The sequence continues at coordinate 1,253,773 of NW_020799103.1, read as the reverse complement.
GAAGGAGTGCTGTTACTCTGCTGTGGAGGTTTGTGTCTGGCAAATAGTTCTACGTGTGCTTGAAGCTGAGAATCTAAGCAGTTCTGTTTAAACAGGGGGAATATGACATGCATGCATTTAAAGCACATACATGCAGTTGTCTTCAGGACCAGGTCTAATTCTGTGTGTAGCCATCCGTTGCTGTATGCAGTTAGTGCTAGTGACAGTTGTGTCATGTGCTTTCCCATTTGCAAGCACTGCTCACGGGATGTTGAATGCTGTGGAGACCAGCTTTGCGTTTGGGGTGAGTGCAGGAAATCCACTTCAAAAGGAGAGAACGGCACCATTTGTGAGAATCAACACGACTGCAACCCTGGAATGTGCTGTGCTTTTCAGAAAGGTACAGAGGTTTTGCTTTTTCTCTTATTCATGTTACAATACAGGAGCATTAGGATTTAGCTCTTTTGCCCAGGTGAAGTGGTTAGATCTCTACAGAATCGATAGGACATTCTCCCTTTGCATGTAGAGCACACTGTTAACTTCATTATAAAACTTTAATAGAATTAGGAGTGAGAAGCAGTCTGATAGGGGTGGACAATAGTGAAAAAAAGGCCTGTTGCATGCTAGAGATGAGATCAGCATGAGAAGCACAAAAATCTGCTGTTTCTAAAGGAGAGTCTCGGACATGTAAAAGTAGTAGAGTTCTGTGTCAAATTTTCACCCGATAGAGCAAGAATAAGAGGATTAAAAATGTCCAAAATAAATTGAGATTACTGAAAGTGGCTTTTCTTTCATATCAGCAAGCAGACTATCAGACTGCAGATGCATTTCACACTCTGAGTTTTATAGGCTATGCAATACTGACCAGACAGCCAAGATACGTAGAGGAATGATGTTCCAGATTACGTTGTCAGTCCACATGGGAATGTGAACCTTGATTTACCAAGGGAGGAGAGGAGGAGAAGGTATCAGGCTTGAAAGCAGTCCTGAATCCTGCCTGGTCAGGCCCCAGCTGCTTCTACTGTCTTACACCTGCTAGTTCCTCACAGCTGTTACCATAGTTCACCTTAATTTTGCAGTGACAGGATACACTTCCAACCACCTTTCTGCACCAGGTAGGTTTTACCTGGCTCTTGCTGTGAGCAAGGAGTGACCTTGTACCTTCACTGCTAGTTGGGCTGCCTCTCCTGGGCCAGCCTGCTGCGGGGATCAGCCTGCTGGGGCACTCCTGGAAAACAAAGGAGAAAGCTCAAACACTTGCCCAGCTTGGCCTTGCCAAGCCCCAACTGCCATCAGGCAGCTTTACCTATTGTAGAACTACTATAAGAAATGAAATGGCTGAGTAGTTCTTGTAACCTCATTATTTAAGTCTCTGAACAGTTGGTCTGTACTTGAAATCTCTGCAAAGACAGAGAAGAAATAGCAAAAATAACAGTTCTAAAATAGAGATATTTCTCTGTTCAGATTTTAAACCATTAATGCTATGCATTGCAAAGGATTCACTGTAGTTAGTTTTCTTGCTTTGAGAATAGTCTCTCAGATCTCCAAGGGAGGGAGTTGTGCAGTACTACTTTACTGACAGTACTTCATGAAGCAGCAGGAGTTGACCTTGCTCATTAAGCATAAACTTCAACTCTTACTCCCACCTAGTAGAAAACATTATGTTACGGCACCCTAATGTGTAAGGGGACTTAAGTGGTCAAGTCTGTCTTTTTGTATCTTGCGTGTAGACATAAAGATTAGGTCATGAGTTTAGCAGACAGTTGACGACTTCTCACACCATTTATTTACTCTGGCATGCAGAACTCCTGTTTCCTGTGTGCACTCCGTTACCTGAGGAAGGGGAACCCTGCCATGATCCTTCAAACCAACTTCTCAACCTGATCACCTGGGAACTGGAACCCGATGGGGTACTAGAGCGATGCCCCTGTGCAAGTGGCTTGATCTGCCAACCTCAGAGGTAAATATCAAAACTGGGCAAGCAAACTGCTTGAAATTTTAGAGGGGTCTCTTCCTGTGGCAAGCAGATACAGAGCCTGCAGATTCTGCTGCACTATAAAGCACCTTGACAGCTTTTCTCAGCAGTAGCATTGAAGCTTTCTCCAATTTACTGCTTTGTCCCACACAGATGTCCCACACACTCCCTGAGATTGGCAACACCTTAATCCAGTGTGAATTAAGTTGGTGGCTGGTACTGCTTTTTAATCGGTCAGAAAGTACTAACAGCTGAGATGTATGTAGAGAATTTAGTTGGAATGATACAGCTCCTGTCCACCAACTTTGTGTTAGATTGGGCTCCTGTCAGGAGTTTTGCTTGCTTTCATACATAAGTACATTAAAGACATTTTAAATACATGCAGTAAGTATCAACAGGCCTGTTCCTGTGCTCCCGATCAGCTTTACAGAAGATCACTTCTATTCCAAGAAAAGATTACCTTTGCTTGCACTTTGCTTCAAACCTGAGAAGCCAGTTTCCCTGCCACTGACTCAAGCTCTGCTGTTCAGACTTGAAACAAACACCTTGTACTGTGCAGACTTCTTTAGTATCACTGAGTTTTGTGGAAGAGGAAACAGGCTGACTAAAGCTAAAGCTTCTAATATATCACGCCTTTAATCATTCTTTAAAAGGACAGTATTTGCATCATCAGCAGTGTCACTGGGAGAAAGCGAGGTCGTTTCAGTTTTGAACTAAAAGCATTTTAGAAAACCCAACTGAAGCTCCTTTTCAAAATAAAGACAGCTATTACACTGTCCTGTTTAGAACCAGATATATAATGCTCACAGCTTTCTCAACTCTATAGCTTGATGGCAAACAACTTTCTGCATTCCCTTTAAGCTGGAGTATCCTATTTCTTAACTTGGTGTTATGACATGAAGAGAAAGGGCTCATCACCATGAGTGCCTGTAGGTAGACGGGCGAGGTTGTGCTGCAGTCCACTGCCATCTTGTGTCCCAGTATCAAACTTTTTACTATTAGGATCTTTATTCTAGCTCTGTATATGGAAGCCTTGTCTTTAACTCCCCAGCTGTCAAGCATGTAAAAATCAGAAGTTTATCAAGTCAGCTGTGGTAGATCTGACAGTATTATACATTTAACATGCTTTCATGTTGGGAAGGCAGGAAGAATTTTATTAAGGAGCTAGCAAAAGAACATGAAAAGATGTACTTTACAACCAGATGTGTCTCTTTCCAACAGCCACAGCACTACATCTGTGTGTGAAGTGTCTGCCAATGAGACCAGGAATAACGAAAAAGAAGATCCCTTAATCATGGATGAGATGCCATTTCTCAGCTTGATACCCAGGGATATTCTTTCCGATTATGAAGAGAGCAGTGTGATTCAGGAAGTGCGTCAAGAATTAGAAAGTCTGGAGGACGAAGCAGGTTTGAAGCCTGAGCCTGACTCAGCTCAGGACCTGTTTTTGGGAGATGAAATCTAAAGTCCAAACAGTTTCCTTTAGTTATTTCTAGAAATTTTTGTCTAGTGTCTTGCTTATGTAAACCCTAAACACATACTGCTGGATAGAAGTGCAATAAACAAGGTCTCCAGTGAGCATCCTTTTCTGTGCACCAAACCTGCATGTCCAAATTGCTGCTGAATTCCTTCAATCCCCGACCAAACCTTCTGTCAAAGACAAATATATCAGTGTTTCTTCTGCATTAGAACTTTCCCCTTGTACATCACTTATCTATACTTGTACTCATTAAAAAATACAAATAAGCATAAATAATCTTATTAGTGACTGTAGAAGTGACTTTGAAGTACGTATGTTTAGAATCGCTCATTTTTCTAGGGTAAGAACCATCTACTTTGACTGGTTTAGTCGCTGATTTTAAGCAATTTTAAAAATTTTATTTAGAAAATATAATCAGTGAAACTGTAACATAATTGTAGGTGTCACGTACCCCCACCACACACACCGTGAAAGGACAGAACAGATAAAGGATGCTCACCTGCTTAGCTGGATGTACCCAGAGCTGCTTCCCGGCCGGGCCCGAGGGATGGCACCTGTCCTGCAGCAGCCTTCAGGGTACCCAGAACCGGTGTGCCACAGCTAGAGCATCCCTTGAGTTCTACACTTCCATTTGCAAGGGTTGTTGGCCTCCCCCACTCCATGAGGAACATACTGTCAAGACAAGCCTACCACATTTTCCACACAAACACCAAATCGCATGCACGCTTAGGTGTCTGTAACACACTGGTTTGTATATCGGAACTTTCAGCTTGGCTGTTCGGGGGTCTGTCTCCCAAGGGCAAGGCGTATCCCAGCTGACTGGGGTAGAACACAGAATTCTCTGTTGTAGTCTGAATAGATAAAGTATCGATGTATAGAACAGCGCAGTTGCAAGGCTGTGCCTAAGCTAGAGCCAAACACAGTGCCAGCTGCACGGCAGCACTCTGCACTACATGAACGTACCTTCCTGGGCCATGTCAGCTAAAGGATCTGTTGACTCTACTCCACATCACTTACACTTTTTGAGATGGGGGCAGTGAACATAAATTCATTAGTCCAGCTTAGCAGTAAGACAACCTAAATAGCTTCTTGCATGTAGAGACCTGTGCTTCCTACTTGTTTCCAGTACATGCAGAGAAAACTCTTTGAGAAGTGGTTTGTGCTTTTAATACACTTCATGGGTGTAAATGTGTTACAAAACGTGATCATCATTGCCATCGTAACAGGTCACTGATTTTAGCAATCAATAGCGAGCTAAGAGTCAAATCCGACCCACCGAACCCCCAGCTCCCAGCTGTCCCAGCAGTTTGCTACAATGGCTCTTTCACTGTTAATGGTTTTGGGGTACAGATTTCACCCTGTTACTGCACATGGTAAAAAGTGACAGGAAGCTCCAGCCAAGTAACTTTTTATGAAGCTTCTTCAAAAAAAATCCCTACTTGCTTGTGTCTAATTTGGAACAGCAAAGCACCCATAACCTAACAAGAGCTGCTAAGAAGACTGGGCCACTATCCTGCAAGTCTTTCACCACTTCTGGTCCATGAAATCTTTTCAACAAATTCCTTAGGCACCAGAATTAATGTTACTAAACATTATCATTATGAATAGGAAGTAAGTTTCATCAGAACAGTCTTTTAGTTTAAGAATTTATTTCTACCACCAATTCTCACACCAACACATGCACACATACATACGCTGAGTCCACTGAATTCACCTTTCCTTTCCATCCCTAATAAAATTACTGTGCTTTAGAGACAGCCCATCTATAGAAAGAGTTCAGTATCACTGCAATTTTCCCATTAAAAAAATACCCCATGAGCACAATAATTGTCAGGAAGTACCACCCTCCTTAAGGACAGCATTATTCTCCCTTCCAGTTTCTTGATGCCACAATCCCTGAAAGATAAAGCGTTAGTATTTCATCAGGTCAGCAAGATTTCTGCTGAGCTAAGCAAATTAGAAACTCAAGGCTCTTTGTTTCTTTAAAATGCCCATGGTAAAACTCAAAAACGTTTGAAATGATCAGAACGTAAAGCAGATGCTGAAGAATGTCTCCCAGAACAATGAAGAATATATTCCCAGTACACTTGTGCAGAAGGAAGCGCAGTGCTGGTCAGGAAATCATTGCAAGGATGCCCCAGTCCTCCAGCCAGATTTCTGCCAAGACTCACAGGTGTAACATGAACTTCTTCAAAGTAGTTCTCAATGGAAGTTTCCCAAATAGGGCTAGAGATTAAGCAAGCAGTTATTGGAATTCTTTTCTCAACTCTACTTTATTCCACCTCTAGATTTTTGCCTCTCCAAATGTCCAAGTTCAAAGAAAATTCATGACCCATTTGATAGCTAACTTTTTTCTCTCTTTTAAAACCTCCAAGGATCCTTCAGTAGCCTACAGACTATGGAAATGGTGGTTTAGTGGAGAACTCCACCTCCTGGCTGGCCCTCGCTCCATGCTTCCTGCTTCCACCTCCCTCGGCTGGCCGAGGCGGCCCAGGTCAGACAGGAGGGGGAATCCTCTGCGCAGTGCCTGGTTCCCGGCTGCCAGAGCCCCCGGGGTTTTCAGGTTGCTGGGGGACAGCATGCAAGGAAGAACTGAATGTTCAGTTATTGAAAATCCTTTTTCCTCTCTGGCGCAGAACTTGATCTGCCATTCACAGCTGGAGCTTTGAAGTTTCACTGGTGAGAAATTCAGTTCTGGAAAAGGAAACTTATAGCTGAGGAAAAATTAAGCATGAATAAGTAAAAAGAGGAGCAGCAGACAGGCTCTAAACCCCTTCCTGTAATACTGCATACACGCGTGAGCGTGCGCACACACACGGCCTTACAGTGCTGACACTGCCTTCAGAAAGTCTCTACTTCCATGAAATAATTCCATAATTTTTCAAATAAAAGCCACAGCATTTAATGATTAGAATAACACAACAGAATGAACAAATGTTTTATTGGCATGTTCATTGTTGTAAACAGCATCTGGCATGAAAAAGTTTACCAAAATCTTTTGATTGTTATAAATTAGGTGGTTTTCCAAAAACTACGGAGAATTGTTCTCTATTGATCTTCACGGACCAAAGCAAAAACTTGCTGTTCCTAGGCTTTGCAATGAAATCATGTTGACTGCATCATTCTTTGCACCACAACCTGAACTACCGAGTTTGTGTGTTGAGGTGTTAGAGGTTGCCCCAATATCCAACTACATATAGCTATGGAACCAACTCTGGGAAAAATAAAATGACTTCCAGTGGGTGGAGAAGATGCAAACTCGTAATAGTCTCAGAAACAAAATGTACAAAAAGGAGCTGAACAAAAACTTCATTAACAAGGGGAAATACAACCCTAAAGTACCCAGCATCGTCAAACATAAATGAATACAAATTTAAATAGGCAACTACACTTCCAAATGTACACAGTGAATGTTGATATGTGAAAAGAAATACCATGGCAAATAGCTGAGCTGCGGTTCTGGTAAATGGACAGGGCAGGTTTTATTTACACATTGAACGCAATATAATCGAGCTGCTCTCCGGCTTCTGTAACCTATTAAAAACCAGTTTGCCTTACAACAGCACTTCTGCCAAATGAACCAACACCTGCTGGCAGCTTTCTGCAGACACCTCTCAGACTACCTGGTCCATGGAAGAGTATTCTCACACCCTGCACTTGCAGCACTTCCGTTTCCTCTCCGGCCCTTCCTTCGCTGCTGCTTTTGTAGAACCAACACGTTAACGTTTACTCCAGACTCTCTGATGAGGTAATGCGTGTATCAGTGAAACAAACAGAAAAAAGGATTCTTTCATGGCCTTTGCACAGCTTTTATTATTAAGCTATGAGTATCCTGTTTGAGGCTAGTTTCACTAGCTACTATGTGCACACTGTCCTCAAAAATTTCCACTCGTTTCCCTCCCCTCCCACTTTTTAGTTCTAATCTTTTATTTGCACATCCCTTTTAGCTTTACAGTACATTTGACTATAGTGCACAACATGATTCCAAGTCAAACAGTGACCCGAGGGGGCACTGCGCTGCTGGCTGGTAACGGCCCAACCAGTGCTGGTGTCAGCGCTTTACACCTAATCAATGTCCTGCCGTAATGGCACTACACAGTAGTAGTGAACCTTTTTTATTTTAAACAAAAAAATTCCCCAGGGAAAATGCTATAGCGAGTATCAGTCTTGCGTCAAATCTTTATTTGGTGCTCCATCCAGATAAATTTTTAGTGCTTTTTCTTTACGAGGAGAGTAGGTTACCCGGTGTCCAGTTTTCTGGAGTCTGCTGCTTTCCTTTTTCATCAGTTCATTTCTCTGCTCATCTGTTAATTCCATTAATTCTTCAGTTTTATCCCTAAAAGGTAAATATAGGTTAAAATCCAGATTAATACAATAACCATAATTAAGATTTCTGTAATTTTTTTCACTTGGAGCAGCTTGGTAACAAGCACAACTAAGCATAATACTCCTTACAGATGATTTTCTTCTCCAGAAACTAACAATCTGTCTGAAGCTGCATTTCTAACAGAGACATTCAGTGTCCCGACTGAGAGCAGGCCCAGGGAAAGCAGCAGGAGACAAGCCCACACTCCTCCGTCAACCTGGGAACTCCTGTTCTTTAGGCACAACTACAGCTCTGCGCTTTATTCAGTCTGCTGCTGCCAGCTGGAAAACTGGAAAAAAACACCCTAGGAACTACCAGCTGCTCTCCCAAATAATTTTCTCAAGGCCATCACATTCTCAACCAGCTGTTTCCCCCAAACTCACATGTAATTATGAAAAATACTGTAGGAGCAATGTGTTCATGAGGCTGCCCCACCCACCCACTTCAGCAGAAATGACAATATTGAAGCTCTCAGTCCTCAAACACCACCTTGTGGCTGCTGCCGTCAGATGATGAACCTTTTCAATGGTAACAGTATTTCTGTCATAACATCCTTTTTTCCAAAGGAGCCATACTAATTCCCCAAAGGAATAAACTCAGAAAGTAAAACCCCTGCTCTCTAAAGCCCATGGCAAGACTCTGACTCCACAAGGAATGACAGTTCTATTTGAAGAGGTGAAATCCAGATACACACTCAAGCATAGCAACTAGTGTTTGCATTCAGCATTACTTTCAGTTTTTTGAGAGGGAGGATTGAGTAAAAGGGTGCAATGCTTGTTTTCTTAAGCAACAAACATCATTAATATTCAGGTTTTTAGGAGGCTGAGGAGCACAGACATTCCATCTCAGTGTTTTAAACCCTCTTTAAGACAACAGAAGAGTATTTTTACGCTTCATTTGATTATGTCACACCCCCCCCCCCATCTTATACACAGATTTTTTGCATGGTGTATTATACTGTAATAATATACACACCTATAAAATATTACTGCACCATCATCACAAATGTACAAAGGCCAGACGTTCAACGTAGATACTTTAGGATTCCAGTCCAAGTCTTGGTGAATCTCTAGTATGGAAATGTCGCATGGAAACGTTCCTCTACCCTGAGAAAAAGCAGTTATTTAGTGAATAAAACCCATAATCACACATCCGTGCTATTAAAAGGTAAAAATAGACAAAACCTTACTTACCTTTGCAAATTCTATGTTTTCTAAGGGTATTCCACTTATTTCACTCAGCTGTAAAGTGAAGAAAAATGGTGGATTTAATAGTAGTCCACAACAACGTTAGGTAGTGTCTATAGAAAGTCAATCAACTTGCCAAATCTAAAAGTCTATTATTAGTTGGAAGTCCTCCAAAGTATCAGTACAAAGTTACAGTGACAAGGTAGGAACTTTTTATATTTCAAAGTTACTAGCGTGTGGCAAGCTACACCTGCCATGACGGTATTTCATCACACTTCTCTTAACAGCGAAGGGTGACAGCAAAAAGCTCAGAGAAGCAATTAAGAACATCCAAGTTCCAAGACACAGAGAGACCAGCTGCCTCGCGTGCAGCCGTCGGGCCCATCAGTCAGCACAAAACAAAAGCTATTCCCCAGGCAACCTGGGGGCAGGCAAAGCCAGCAGATCCTCACAGCGCAAAGATCTCTCCCCACGCTCCTGCGCTGCCTCCCGCAACCGCCCCGCAACCCCCCGGCAGCGCTGCTGCTCCTCCCCGGCGAGTCCCCCGGGCAGGAGTGTGTCCCCCCGGCACGGCTCCGCGCTGCCAGCTGCAGGCTCATCTCCAGGGCAATGCAGACACCAACTTCCATTTGTGTTTATCTCCGGCTGCTGATTTGCCCAACACTTGGAGAGATTTCCTCTCTAAGATTCTCGCCTCTTTCAAATCTGCTGTTAAAGCAGACGTGTTCAAATTGAACTGATGGTGCGACAAGACTAACAGCCAGTGTAACTTTCTAACTCTCATTTCTTTAGGAAACTAGGACAAATAGACAATACTGACAAAAGCCAGACAAATTCTGAAATGTATTAGCCCTACACTCTGCTAATAACATTTGTCTGAAAGAAGAGCTGGCTGAACACATCTGTTACTACTTGTCAAATTCAAGTTTCTTTTATTACTGGTGGGAGTAAAAAGATTTAAGGCCTCTCGGGGAGAATGCTGCTAACATTGCTCCTTGCACATCAGTTCTGAAGAGACAAGAGCAGCCAACTCTTTCTTCAGATAGAAGTGAAGAGGAAATCCTGAAGACCGCAAGCAAGAACCTGCAGTCATAACTTCATCTCTACCTGGAGAACACAAGCAGCCAGCTCGTGGCTTAGTCTGTGTACACACACAATCCCAGGCTGCTGCGTTCTGCAGTAGCTGAACAATGTTCCTCTGCCCAGGCTATGAACTAACCCCCAACTTACAAAAGCTGAGTGTTTTAGTAAGGTAAGACTCTGGCAGGCTTGGCAGACACCATGACTTTTGCTGTCCTCAACATCCAGGGTGGCCTTCTTACATCTGGGTACTGCCACATAGAAATAATCATTTCCCCAAGAGTGGAACCTGGATATACTGGATGAATAAAACAGCCTCAATACAAGACACTTCTGCTCTAGATTTCTGCCAGGACTGTACCCTGTTAGAGGGTTCTGGCCTTAAAGGAAAAAAACCATACCAAAGCCGTATTTCCTTCCAATGAAAACACAGTTCAACCTACTTGGTGCAGTTGCACTGTCCCTCAGCAACTGCTCTCAAATTCAAGTATGAAGAGGCTGAAAGGTCTGGTATTTTGGAATATCTAAATACTGGCTTGAAAACAGAAAGCAACAAAAGTTTAGCTTTTCTTTCCCATGCATTTTTTAAGGAAAGCGACACAGGTAACATTATGCTTCTTAAAACTTCAAAGTATGACTTTTTTTCCCCCTACATTCGCCTGAATACTTTGATACCAGACCATTCCATGAACTACGAAGTAAAGCTGGTAATTCATATGGCTTTAGCAATAGGCTAAGACAGGTTCTCGGTTCCAGAGGAAAAAAGTCACAGTGCAGTAAGATTTTTGCAGCTGTGACATCTCTAGGCTTCCCAACAGAGAACATCAATAAGGCTCTTTGATATCACAAGAAACTCGTATCATGTTACACATTTTACCTTCTCTTTTAATTCTTCAACGCTGCTGCTTTCTAGTACTACTTCCTGGAAAGAATCTAATTTCATCTCTGATGGCCTCCATCGCCTCGATAGAACAGCAAGCTGTGACATGGATTTCATCTTTTCTACACCTAGGAAAGAAAGAGAAATGTATTATATTAACATCACAAAACATCCTGTTTCAAACTGGGGGTTTTCCATAGCATAAACATACTCAAATACGGAAGGCTGCACTACATACAGAAACTAAGTAACCTAGTAAAGGTGCTGCAAGTGGTCCACCGAAAAAAAAAATAAAAATAGTGTGTGTCATGGGCTAGGATTTAGTTGAACTTCTTTTTTTCACAGGCAGCATCTCTTGGAAGCCACACCATTTATTCTTCTTTATGGCACACTGTTCCATCACTCCCAGCTCAGTTACACATAGAGCATCCACCCCCCTAACCAGAGGCTGCCCTCCTGATCCTGCACCGGCACGAGACCTTCCTCAGCAATCTGGTATTTATCCAGGTGCTTCACTTCCTTTGCCAAAATAAGCTTCCCACCTTCCACTTCTGTATTTCCCACACTCACTACACGCTTACTATTAAAGCTTTACACCTGCGCCCTTGAAGAGCTTCAGTATGTACTGCCCCCAGCCTTTCTAGATCAGTCTCAGGTAAGAGAGCTTTCTCTGGCTGACAGGGTAATGCTGTTACAATCAGATAAGCAGAAGTGATATCAAAGGGCTCATTTTAATTTTATTTTAAATAAGTCTGTAATGTTGTCATTTAGCATGAAGAACTTGTGGCTTAAACACTTGTGTCCGCTATTACACGCTTGTTTTGCATGAAACCACCACCACTGTTTAAGGTTCTCCCTGAATACCTTCTACAGTCCTTGCCTCTGACTACATTTGTGCCACCTCCCAACACTGTTGTCCAAAATGAAGATACAGCCACCCAAGGCTTCCTGGCATTTATTTCAAGTCTGAAGCAATTGTGCAAATTTTCTTCAGAGGCAGAGAATCACTAATTTAAATATGCCTGCAACAGTGTGATGCAAAGCTACTATGCTGAGAAACTTACCTGTAAATGATTGTAAATTGCATTATTTACCTGCCTAATGTCTTCAGCGTTTAGCTGAAGAACAAGATGAAATCAATGGTGGTGGTGGAATGCCTTAATCCTGAGGAAAAAGGCCTTAATCTGCTGTTAATCTAGAGGAAAAACAGCTTGGTTTACTTTTTTCCCCTTAAATTATGCTTCTAAGGGCATATGCAAAGAATAGCTTAAGAAATGCCACAGTTTTAATGATATTTAAGCAGAATGATATTTAAGAACTTAAGAAACAATCTGCTCTGTAACATGATTCCAAATCTGTTCTGATGAAAAAGGTCTTTTTCGAAAATTTAGCACTTCGTGACAAAAGATGTTTTTCCACTCTTGTCTGAAAACTACAAAATGACTGAACAGCTGTGGTGACTTTAAAACTAAATTATATATGTATTATGTATATATACACACATATAGATATATATCAGCTAAGTACAAACATCACCAATACTAGTCCAAAATACAGTAAAAGTGTAACATAGAGGTATTCCTGCAGATTTTATGTACAATGAAAACATACACATGCAAAAAACGTGCCTGCAGTACTCAGTTTGTCAAAACGCTGCCAATAAACCCACAAACCAGTGCTGCTATAGACCTTGTGCACAGCACAGCCACAGGAAATCTGCTCCTGCACGATCTGACCCCCCCACCTTCATGCAGAGCGTTTCTTTTTAATTCTGTTTGCTTCTATTTTTTCCCCCTAATAAAATGCTATTAAAATGTCAGTAATAGTATTAAAAAAAAAAAAAAAAAAAGGAAAAATTAATTTTTCGGTGTTCTCTAAAGAAAAATATCTCTAACATTTTCCTTAGCTTCTCTTTAAACTGTATCATTACCTTCAAGTATTTCTAGGAAAACTTCCCAATTGCTTGAAATATTGATATCTTCTTCATAGATATGATAATCTAGAAACACAGTGCCTGGGTTCTTCCACGTTTTCTTTCGTAGGCGAAACCTGTAAATATATCACAAAGAAAATGGAGTTTTTACCTGCTCATAAACACTTAACCACTGTCAGAGAACAAAAGTGAGTATTTTCTTAAAAAGTGAAATAGAACTAAATTATATGAGGTTTGGTTAGGTTTATCAGGAATGAGTTTAACATTCTGAGATAGTCCTGACAGCAAGTTATCACTCCTGGCCCTTAGTGCTGAATTATTCATAATCATAAGGAAAACAAGCCTGTATTTTGCTTGCTCATTGCAAGAAATCCGTAGGGATTTAGAGGAAGAAAACACTTTCCTATTTAGAATAGGAAAACAGAGTATTCCCAAACAATTCAGACAGTTTTGCTGCTTTCCCCCCCCCCCCCCCCTTATTTTTTTTTTTCCTCCTCTGAGGGGGAAGTAGAGAAGAAAGGAAGAGGTGGAGGATTAAAAGATTGTGTTTTAGTTCTCCTGCACCAATCCAGTCACAATACAAAAGCATGAGGTTTGATTTAGATACGGAGATAGATAAGGGTATAAAGAACTAAAATAAGATTAAACATGGGTACAAAACTTCAACCGTAATGGTTTCTCCACAAACAAAAGCAGGCATAAATTTTGTGCTGTGCACCCTAGTTATACAGCACTAGAGGACACAACCAAGGGGCAGAGCAGCCAAAATTCCTTGGTCCAGTCGGTGAGGAAAGGATAAAACCTGGCTAGATGTAGGTTTCTACTCCTTGTCTCAACAGGAAAGGGCCAACGTTTTGTCTTCCAGTGTTTTGCTCCAGCCTGACTTTAGGCATACGTCAAGGCCCCACCAGCTTGCTTACCACATCTTGCAAGTTCCTCTTAATTCCAGTGAGTACAGTGTCAGCTATGCCACAGTAAATACCACATCACTTGGAACCAAGAGTATGGTGAACCAAGGCCCCCGAGCGAGCTCAGCTAACGGATTATGGGTAAAGGGAACACAGCACCACACCAGGATTAGCACTTCACTACACAAGATGAGCATTTTGTCACACTTGGCTGGAAACCACTCAATGACTGAACAGCTGTGTTGACTTTAAAAACAAACGTGTCTGTAGGAATCTGCAGGCCTCCTGAACCCCATGATAACGCAGGAGGCAGTCTGCTGCAGTGATCTGCACTGGGCCTGCCTCTAGACAGAAGGGGCCTTTTTTGTCAACTGATGTACTCCATGCTCTCCTTTCTGAGGGAAATCCCCCTTACATAGTAAGGGAGAATAAGACTTCTCAGATCTAAACCTGCAGACATGTTGCACACAGGCAATTTGACATAAATACTATTCCCTGTATCAATTTACATGAGATGAAAGCCAAGAATTGCACTAAATCAATGTTTGTATTCACAATCTGATTCAAAGACCACAGTAACTTATTTCTGCTCCTTTCACCACTTTCTTTCTCCATAAAGAAAAAAACCCTAAAACCACATTTTAAAATATCATCTGATCAGGTAACTTCAACGTACTGCAGTCTCCTTACCTGTCAATTGTCAAGTCTAGGCCGCACTGCTCTCGAAGCTGAGGAAGCAGCTCCTCTTTCGACTGTCGGACAGTCATTCCTTTAGCAAAAACCGCATCTAGAAGAAACTTGCACGGCTGTGAACACGGAGAGAGGATTATTAAAAACCTTTTTTCTGAACAGAAGAAAGCAGATTTGCCTCCTGTTCATGTTGTGACCAGCCCCATCCAACCAGCACAATGACCATTAGAATGCTTTTCATTAAGAAGGTAGGCAAAGAATTTAAATTATGTTTAGGTAATTTGTGCAGCAGCAGCTCTCAACAGGTCAAACATTCTGCGTCTGCCACTGCAGAAATAGTGTCTTGTGTCTATGTAATTGCTACTATTTACAGTCTAAACACTCTGACAGGAGCTTTTAAATAAGCCATATGATAATAAAGATGCCACTCTCTTGGCTTTCATTGGTCAGACAAACCAGAACTCCCATGACTGGAAGTTACTTTTAAATTGATCTTAATTATCTGCCTTGTCAGTTCAGCTTTGGTCTCTTATGCTTATCCATTAATATTTATTCTGCAGTTTGGTCAAAAAAGCAGAAGTGAAGATGCACCAAAGTCATCTTTTAAAGACCCAAATCTATATAATGGAATTATCTGTATACTTTTCGTGTCCCGGAAGATGTAACAAGTGAGCTGGTACTCTTGCTATTGCAAGAGGGGCATTTTTGTTTCAGGCTCGTACTGTGGAGAAAAGACTGTTATCCAGTTCACAGTTCTGGTAAGCACTGCCTGCAGTGCATGGATGTGACAAATTATATCAGTACAGCATTACTGAAAACTGCAACCATGAGCAAAATCACTTTCTGATTTGGAAAGAATTCTACACGACTTCATACATTTAAGGAAAACAAAGAAACAATTATTTTCATTTGTCCTCCATTTACACTGCAGAAATAAGAGACACTTAAGAGAGATATGTAGATCCCCCACTCCCAACTGTATACTTGGAACAGCATAAACAGAAATAAGCTCAAACTCCCTTTCTAAATGCAAGAAAACTTGCAGGAAAATGCAGAGAAAAGAGTGACTTAATATTTTTCCCCAGATTTCAGAGAAAAACCTTGGCCAAGGCACATATTAATCTTTTCAGTCCTGAAATATTCAACCCCTTACCTCTGGCTCATTTACCAAAAGTTGATAGACTTTGACTCTGTATTCACCCTTCTTAAGGGCTCTTCCAAGTCTAATAGTTATCTAGAAGGCAAAAGGTGGATCTGTTAGAACTGATAACAAAACCAGAACTCTATTTTGTAACACGCTACCAAGACTACTGTAATGATTTCACCTAGCAAGTTACAGAAATGTTGTACGTTATCTTAAGTTTGTCTATATTGTACCAATATACTTTTAATGATTCAAAATAACTTCTGAATAACCTTATTGTCATCAGAAAATGATGAAAGGGTCTCATTCAGTCGAACACTCTCAAACTCTTGATTGCTGGCGTAGACTCTAAAGACTTTGAAGTGAGAAGATGGAACTCCAACAAAAGGCTCCAAATGTTGCTTGAAGGCAGACAGTGTAATTCTTTTATCAACATGCACCATCAGCCCTAAACAAAAATAAAGATAAAACCAGCATAAGCCACCACACTACCAAAAGAAGTACTCTGGTATATTATTTCCATATATTCAGTTGTCACTTGCAGTGAAATAGTACTGAAAAGTCAGACACATAGTTAATGCCCACATTTACATTTTATCTGAGGATACTGCGATCATTACGAGCTTTGCTGTATTTTAAGCGTTTATGGGCAGATACTCCTGGAAGACACAGCAGTTGCAAACTTCCCTATTTTGCAGCCAGTGAAGTAGTGGAGCAAAGTAGTAAGTACTCCATCCCGTAAAACAACCAATAGAGAGAATGAGATGGAGCGTTTGCAGATAACCTCAGTGGAGAGACAGGAGCGCTTCTCAGCTGGGGCTGGCTAGGCACATGCCACCAAACATTTTTCCTTTTTTTTTTTTTTTTTTTTTCCTGATGGCTTTCAGGTTCAAAAAACTTTGTTTAATTCTGTGTTCTGGAATGTCACAAGATATCACAAAGCAAGCTCAAGTCTAGATTAAGGGACTTTTTCATGAAATGATTTTGTAATTAAGGAAAAGCCACTGTAGTAATAAGAAATTCTGGAAGGTAAAGTGATTAGTTTATCTTTAGAAATTGTGTTTCTTAATAGATGTAATTTGGACTACAGTATTATATTGTGTCGTGACTCATCAGAATAAAAGAATTCCTATTCAGAATATTTAACTGAACAAGTAAAATTATTCTAATATAAATCCATTCATGTTGTCATACTGAATACACATGAAAGCTCTCCCCTCAGGATAACCATTTATACAGCCTACTATGAAAGTGTCAAAATTAGGGTAAACAAATAATTTTTTTATCCAACTAGTTCTACCAAAGAGGGAAAATTAAAGTAGTTCAAGATTAACCCCAAAGAAAGATCCTGTCAGGCTCAAGGAGTAATTTTAGTAAAACTTTAGCAGCTGCATTTAGATTTCCCTGTGGTTTTAAAAAAGAAAATACTTGTTCACAGAAATAGGAAAAAAAAAAACACAGCAAAAAAGATTTTACTCTATTATTATTACATCAGGATTTCTGGATTGACAGGAAAACCTTTGCCTTTCCAAATATTTACCTTCTATCATGCTATTCTTTAATTATTCTTCTGTTAGTTATAAAACACATGCAGGGACTGAGCACTGTTTAAAGGATTTATCTTTATGACAGTGAAGACAGTACTTAATGCTCTCAGACTGCACTCGTTTGGACACTTTCATGTCAGCCATACACTTCATTGTACCCTCTGTACTTCAGTCAGCGAAAAGCAACAGCCTATTGAATTAGATGATCAATATCAAGTAGATTTGAATTTTCTTCACGGACAAATGCCTAGGAATTTTCAAGTTTGTTAACCTAACTGTTAACAGAACGTTGCTCTGTGAATGACAGTAAATAACTGCATGCTGAAACAGGTGAATCAGATGCAACTACTACCCTTTCACTGGAAGACAGCTCAGCTTGCTCGCCAGAAAAAGCTTTCGACAGAAGGAAACATGTATCATAGAGGTAGCTTTTCATTTTCTTAAAAAAAGCAAGACACTGTTCAAGTATGTAATCACTTATTACAAGGTGAAGAAAGATCAGGCTAGACTTTTGCTGAACATGACACCACGATCCATCTTTGCACTTTCATTAGCTTTAATATGACATAGAATCAAGCTTTTCAATACTGTCATTAGACTTTTTAACACAGCATGTGAATTAATTGGTAATAAAAAGCTGGATTATCTAAGGCACTTAAATACATACATTTTTGCCCTTCTCCCGAACCTTCATCTGTGGTGTAGGGTTCTGACTTAAAGTACATATATTGTGCTTCTCCTCTGCTCTTGCCACTTTCATCGTATTCACTATCCGTTCCAGAATCTTCTTCTGCTGTGTCCCAGGTTTCTTTTTTCCCCTGATTTGCTTTTGATCGCCTGCTACTCGTGATACTATGAGAATCAAGTCCGTTAGCCAAGGGAAGCGGGGCATTGTCCACGTTGCATAAAGTATCGCTGCTGTGACTGGAGCTGAGGATGTCACTGTCCACTGAACTGGTGCTCCTGTCGTTGTTTACATCCGAATCCGACCGCTCCTCGGACTGGAGATTCTCTGGATCAGAAATCTGAATTTGGTTTTCAAGTTCTCTGTTTTCTGCTGATGCTGAAGAGTCTATTTCATTTAAAGGTGATTCAATGTTTTCAAAATCACTGGCTTCTGTGCTTTTGCTGCTGTCTCCATTATCCCCCTCCTGCTGCTGCTGCAGGGACAAGCTTTTAAGCTTTTCAGTGCTTTCTTCCAGAATTGCCTCTACAGATTTCATATTACCTACAGGTCCTTTTACTCTTTCACAGGCTTCATCCAAGTTGCCTGAATCTCCGCTAGACTTCAGATAAACTGCTCGTCTAAATTGAGATCCAGGTGATTGCTCTGGTAATGAAACATACAGTCTGATTGTATTTGCATGACGATCCAAAAGTTTCCATAAATGAGAATCTGTATATGCCACATGATGATCTAAAGACTCTGAGCTTTCAATAAATACCTGAACATAAAATAACAGTGTTTTATCATGTAGTGTTATTTTGAATAAAAAAAAGTAATAGCAACAACAGCAAACAGATCGGTTTGAGCATACATTAGAAATTATGTCACTAAGAAAAGTAACCTTTTATAAAAAAAATACAGGTTTAGAAAAAGACTAAGCAGTCTGTAATAATGATTTCAGTTTCCTTATTTTCATAATCATGTTAAGATTGGAGTGAACTGTAACCAGACTGACCAGCTGCACTAAACTCTTATGTCCACAAGTGTATTTATAATCACTTCACGTGCGCTCTTCGCCTCTACACGAACACTAGTACTGGCAGTAATGAGCCTCACAACTACAGCTGGCAGTCTTTATTTTCCACCATAGCATCCTAATTAAGAAATCTTTAGCTATATGCCTGGGTAAGCAATGGCACAGAGTAGAAGACAAGGGAACAAACTGATCTCTTCCCTTTATCAAAGGCCACTCCATTGTAGCGACAATGTCAATGTGAAAGGGCTTGAAGTAACCGAGGGACAAGCCAGGGCCGTTGTTTTGCTCAGCTACAAGCCATCAAATCCTTCACCGAGGGTAGTGTGTTCTTGAGCTTAAGTTTCAGAGACAGAGGATGTGCAAAATGCACTAAAAGATGTGCTATTACTGTAGTAAAGAGGGCAATGCTACAGATGTTATTTAAGTATGAAGTTACTCCTTTTTGGAATACATTACACAACTATTACTGGAAGCGTTTGTTACAAGTCTTTTCGGAAAAAACTGTATTAATTAGGCTAGCAGGAATTTGCAGAGTAAAAATTACTGAAATTAAGACAAAAACCCACCCAAAAACTTGGTCTTAGTTTTGACATTTAAGAACTTTAATGCTGAGAGCAGGCACAGCTGTTCAGAAGGTTTAGAAAACAAACGAGGCAGGTTTCACAGTAACATGCCAACCTTTGTTCCCTGAGAAGGGTTGACTTTAAAAAAAATCTTAATCGTAAAGGCTGTTAACCTACCATCATTTGAACAACTGAGCATCCACCAGATGTCTGATTTCAGATCTGCTCTACCTTGCTACGGACACCTGGTTTCACATAGAGCCCATAGTATTGTATTGGCCCTGGCTGAGATTGGAGCCAATTTTCTAAATTACCTCTGAAGTCTAGAAATACAGGAAATGAACAGTTTAAAACCCAGCGTATGTACCTTGTTGCTTCTAAAAAAGCCTTCAGCTTTCAGTGTCTTGCTGGAAACGTTCAGGAGACGCAAGTCATTGTAGCAACGTTCTAATACCACCCGCATTGTGTCAGCGGGCAGGTGCGTAGCCTGAAAGACAACATTGGCAATAAGGTAACGTGCACGTCATACAGAATTTCAAATACTGGAACACGTATTTCATTTTTTGAGATTATTCACAGGAAAAGAAGGTTTATTCACAGGAAAAGAAGGTTTATTCACAGGAAAAGAAGGTTTATTAAATTAAAAACTGCAAAAGAATGTGAGGGAAAACCTCCCAAACCTGTTCAGTCCCACTTTCTTTGCGCCATCCTTTGATACATAACACATGTTAGTTTTTCCAAAAGGTCCGTGGACCCAAGTGGCTTGGCTTTGCTCAGAACTGGCAAACTGGTAATGACCAGTAATATAAGGGCTCACTCTTATTATTTAAGGTATGAACCAACTGAAAGTGAGACTTATTCTTGACCATCAAGTTTTGCACACTATTCACTTAAATCTGAATGAGACAATTCAAATTACTGAAATCATGTTTCATAACAAATATTATGAAGTTGTACCAACCACTGAACTACATGACACAGAACTGACCAAGTAAAATGTCCGTCTTCCAATTCAATAGAAGCAGCAACATCCCATGGTTTTAGAACGTGTAAAAATCAATCTGCATCTTAGGTGGCTGCTGGGATGAAAAGGAGGGTTTGGAGGGAGAACATGGGCAGCTCTGGATGTTAAATTTTAATTACTGAAGCCAATGGGGGAAGTTACATGTTGGTTCAGTTATGGCAACAGTTCACTAGTTCTGCCACTGGCTGGATACTCAGTGAGGTGGTTCAAGTTACTAACCCAAAAGGAAATGAACCCGACTCTTCAGCTGCCCCGCAAAAATTATTATCTGGTAAGCTAGTGAGCAATATGGCCAGACAGTGGCCAAGCTTGTGCAAAAGCCAGGGCAGAACTCTGGATGGAAGCAAGAAGCAGACTGCTGCAGTGAGCAGGCAAGCTCAACTCTAACAACTAACCTAACCCTACTGGGCACGACACAGTACAAACTACAAAAGGTGCAGGGTCTCATTTTAGATATTCAAATTATGACACAATGAATGAAAATTCTGTAATGCAAGTCCTTAATGACTGAAAATTACCTTTGAAATTAGCTGTTTAAATTCTGAAACTGTTTGATTCAAATAGGCTCGTACACTTATTGGAGAAGCAACTGATTCAGTCTTCAGGTCAACTACGTGAACCTTTACCATGACCTCTGCAGGGAAGAGAAAAAAGAAAACAAAATCACATATATACATTATAAAAAGAGGAAATTCAACAGTCAACACACAGATACTGATTGTATGTACTGATGTACTGATTAAGAGGTAGCATTAAATACATACAGACAGTAAAGAATTTGAAAAGCAGTCCAATTTCAGAATTTCATCTTCAAGTTTAATGCCAGAGGCAAAAATGTTCCACAGTGTGGCAAATTTTAGTATACTTGAGAACTACTTCAATTAGAACCAAGTTGGCAACACAGCACAGTACACAGTTCTGAGTACTGACTTCATAAAATTTAATACAAAGTTTTTCTCCTTTCACATACCATAACGAAGTTCTATGTTTTTACAAATTTTATTTTTATGCCATCATGTAATGTACAATTTTAGTCTATCCTTGTCTAGATGTAATTACATGTCTTACCACCAGGTTTATAGCACTGGAAAATTTGGTCAGGTCTTCTTGTTTCCAACAGCAAGTCAAACATGTACGTTGATTTGACACCTCCAAGTAACAAACCCATTGGTGTATCCTCTTCTCCTTCATAAGATCGTTCCAAGTAGTCATGAAACTCATCATATTTGACAAGACGACAGCAATCCAAAGGAACAGCCTCTTCTAAATCCATTAGCTAAATCATGCACACAAAAAACCCCACCCAAAACATTTAGTAATGGTTTATTTGTGAGTTTAGTTTTTCCCTTGTAAGAAGTATCTCAGTACGTGTATAACCAGAAATCCTTTGAATTCACAAATTTCGATTTGGTTTTAGAAAAAACACACTCATACATCATTACATACGCATGCAGGCAATATATTTACACATTTTCAAAATCCGGAGAAGCCTGCATTAAAACGCAGAGGAGAGTGAAGTTCGACAAGTATGCATATAAGCACATGAAGACAGGCCCCAGAGAAATACATTGCCCACCCGTTATACCAGATGGCATCTTAGAGGGGCCCAAAGTTGTCATAGCCACTATCTTCCATGCATCCCAAGATGTTAACACATTCCAAATATGTAACTGCCTTGCTGGTACTCTCCCAGCCAATGACACATATAGCGAGATATAAAAAGTACAAGTAGGAAAGCAAGAATAGATGTCTTCAACTTCTTGCCTTTGTGGAAGGCAAAGATCAACAGATGCTTTAGTGCCCACTGATGTTATTGTATTAGCTGTGCAGGAGGTTTCTTGAAAAAATTCCCTTTTTACATACCTAATACAGCATTTTAACTGCAATAAAAATATTAGTGTTCAGAATTCTTTCAACTTACTGGGGCTATGGTGAGTCTAACATCAGCTCTTGCTGTCTGATTTTAAAATAAGGGCATGTAAAAACAGTGTTTTTTGAAGGGCAGGCTGTATCAGCCCAGTCAGAAATCACCTGATGACTACTAACAGAAAACTCAGTCAAATCACTGCCAACTAGAAGACTTCTTAAAAAAATACCCTGAACCAACCCCCCCAAAATAATCCACAACAACAAAAAAATCCCACAGCCAACTGCTCCCAAAGTGTCCCACAAGCCTTAGAAATTTAAAAGCTGAAGAGACACAACAGAAGAAGTGACATCTAAAATTTAAACTATTCTGTTATGCACAGCATACCTTGTAAGCTATTTCCACAGCTTCCTTCAGTGTCCTGTCCTTATGAACCTCTAATTTGTTCTCCATCATTATTTGTTTTGCAGGATGCATGCAGAACAACTTAATCTATGAAACACAGAAGGAAGAAAAGTGATCATGAAGGTACTTGCAAATAATGCCTTTCATATTAGAGTACATTTAAATTTACAGCCCTGTGTTCAAACAAATTAATATACACCTTCAGCTCTACATCAGTTATAGGACGGTTTCCTTTCAGCTAGCTACAGAACTGCAGATAGAAAATGTCAAGGAATGCAGTCCATAACACTACTATCTATATACGTATATCTACATCATTTTGCAAGCTACGGTACATCTGTAACTGGAACATCTTTAAAGCGTAGGCAGTGTGTAAATCCTCCAAGACAAAATGCAGACAGGAACAATGAATGTGAAAACCCTTTTTCACGTACAGTTACATATTTTGCAACCATAGAGAAAGTCCTAATGAAACCTGACTCACAGGTAGGCCAGCTGACTGCCATGCTCGTAAGTCGCAGACGTCATATTTTGTTTGTTACTATTGAATCTAGGGTTGGAAAAAGATTCCACTCTTTCTGTCAAGTAGCTATTTTAAATTAGTTTAGGAAACATTACTTCACAAAGCAAAGGGTCACAATATGAAAAGATTTACCAGCATGAAACACCTAACATACAGCATTACATACTCTTCGTAATTAATTTTGCCGAAATTAAGTGATGTCAGATGAACTATAGTTTGGGGTTTACTACCAATTCAAATTCACAGGGAATACCCTGCATAGATGCCTTCAGTGTGTATAGGCTTCCAAAAGGTGTACAATTAGCTTTAAAGAATTAATACAAATACACTTAAGACAAAAGAGTCCTTGCATTGTAGTAAAAAATTACTATTTCCTGCAGAAACATTTCTTACTAGGAATGTATTGTTACTTTATTCAGCAGAAATGCTAACCTTGCAAGTGTTGCGCTCGATTTCACGTTGCCTCTTTTCTTGTTCTTCCAGTTCTCTCTCTTTCTGTACCAACTGTTTAATATGCTCTGGATACTCATGTGCCTCAAGAAACTCTGCCAGTAAAAACAAAGCATCAGTTTTAAAAAACATACTGTTCAAAGATTTTTCCACAGTGGGCAACTTCTTAGGAATTATGGGTATAATCTTTCTTGCCTTCTTCCTGCTCTCTTCTCCACCCAAATTTCCCACTATACCATGTTCTGCTCTCTTTTTCACACTTTAAATGAAACCAAAGTCAGTCTTTGATTCCCCCTAATTATAATCAGCAACACAAGAAAATGCTATTAGCACAAGATTAATATTCTAGTGTCAGTAAGGGAAGCTCTGCTGGTGTAAAGAAATACACCAAGTCCAATGACTTGAGCCTGCTTTTGTAATATGAATTCTGGTCTAGAAAGTGAATTAGCTGATAATAAAAGTCACAACATACAATCTATATGTGATAAAATACAAATCAGTGTACTTCATTTTTTAGATTTAAACATGGGTTTGGCATGTTTTACTTTAATGTACCCATAGAATACCAATACCAGCATCCTCACAAAAATTAGTACTCATCACATGTAAAATATCTCCTTACTCTACAAACAGAATCGTGCTAGACAGGATCTGCAAAACACACTTACTTGCATTTCTCATTGGATCTTTCAGTCTATATATCAGCATGTATGCATTTGTGGAGCTGGTGGAAAAAAAGAATAGTTCTATGAATTTATCAGGTGGAAGACAATACCTCAAAGGTTGCTTTGTTTTGTTTTCAGTAAGGAGCTACGCCATATATATCTTAACAATACACTAACCAAAACGGATTTTCAAAAGTAAGTATCATAAATTATAATAATCTGACACAGCAGCCAGGATAGATTTTATAACTATTTGAAGCATCTACTATTAATTTTAAGGTAACACGTTAAGCACATTAATCTGATTACATTAAAACACCACCAGAAAGAAGAGTAGTATTCCAACACTACTAACCTAGCAAAAGCACTGGAGTAATAGCCTCTGCTTCCAGAAGATCCACCATATGTTTTCTTAATATCTTCCTGAGTTATCTAACAGAAAAACCAATTTAATGATTATTTGAGAAACCTGTGCTAATTGAGACTCATTTATTCTCATTAGGAAAAACTTGTTTCAAAGTGATCTGCCCCTTCATTTCACAATGAATGTAAAAAAAATTTTCTTTTAAAAGTGGAAATTACTTAGAAAAACAATACTGATGTCCTTGACTATAGCAATAACATTTATGGGTACATGTAACAGCTGAAATGCATCAGGACAGATTTAACAGCACAGTCTGGGTTGTAATGGATCTACAAATACACTTCTCTAAGCAACATGTATAGAAGGCAAAATTCTAAATCCAGCCTGGTCTGTACAGGAATAAAGGCTTCTTTATGAACCACCCCCCTACTCACCATCAAGAAGAAACACTCCTCCCTGCCAAGGCACAAAATGCATGCATAAATAAAACCCCTAGAAATCAGTCAAGCTAATGAGTAAGACATATGTACATGGCAGGGCATTAGGATGAGAAGATGAAACAAAGGGAAGGCTTGAAATACCTGCACATAAAACCAGATTCGTTGTATGTAAGTGAAGAATCACATGCAAAATAAAAACATATTGATTCATCTGTAGGGACGCAAGGTCATGAAATATACTGGTTTTACCTTGCTAACATGCTGATCATTAAAGCTGTACCACTGGTCATCACTGAAAGATTTTATACAGGCATAATAATGGCCACCAGCAGCACTTCCAGAATGAACCATAACAGAAAAGAGCTCATACAATAAAGAACTCTGGGGAGACAAGAAGAAAAGACAAGGTGTACGTTACAACATTCTGTTCCTGCCCCAATCAAGTGACTATCTTATTAATTTCTTTCTTTTTTCTAGCTAAGATTGACAGTATTCAAAACATTTCTCAAAAACCCCTCTCAAATGGTTCAAGGTAAATGCAAACAGGGACAGATGTGCAGATTAAAATACAAGTCAGCCTTTAACTATTTATGAAAGTAACAGTTACAACCAGCCTCTTAACAAGTCTGATTAAAAGCTACTGGCCAAATTTTAGATGAGTTCACTGAATAATGACACATGAAGTATACATCGTAGACATGACCATAAAACTCAAGATTTTGGATTAATTTTGCACTGGCAAGAAAACTGAATCAAGTTTCTCTAAGATCATTGCTAAGCTTTATGTCCCACAGAAGGGTAACTGCTATCCCAGACTGACTTGCTGCTCAATTCCTTTACATTCACTCAAGATGACTGAATGAGTATTTAACATTGTCACACGGCCTTATCTATATGACCGGTTTTATAAGGACAAGAAATGGATGGCAAAGACTGGTCAAACTGCCCAATCTTCTGCTACTAAGCTTTAAGATGCTTTTGCAGCCAAAGCTGGAAGTCCTTCGACAGCTGGCCTCAAGGAAAAACCACTGCTCACAAGACAAAACAGTCTTCAATTTGAGTGTCTGCTGCCAGAACAAGTTACCTGGGAATTCTCAGTCTGACAAGCTGGGAAAACCTTTATTCTCAGGTGACCTCCAGATCAGTTGCATGCTTTCATTTGCTGTAGTGTCAACTTTTGGAATTTGAATAAAAACACACGCTCCCACCTCCTCACTCCGCCCCCAGTAACACAATTATTTTTATTATTTACATTGGTAGTGGGTTGACCGTGGCCAGCAACTAAGCACACACCCAGTCACTCGCTCCTCCCCTTGAGTGGGATGGCGGAGAGAATCACAAGAACAAAAGTGACAAAATTTGTGGCTGGAGATGACAGTTCAATAAGTGAAGGAAAGAGGGGGGCGGGGGAAAAGTTACAGAATGATGCCAAGGCACTACTCACCACCTCCCACCAGCAGACCAATGCCCAGCCAGTCTCTGAGCAACAGCTACTTTGGAAAGCCCCCGGTTTTTACCGCTGAGCAGGGAACGTGGCATGGAGTATCTCTCTGGTTAATTCAGGTCAGCCATCCCAGCCATGTCCCCCTCCCGGCCTCCTGTCCACCCCTAGCTCTTACAGAATGAGAACTGGAGAAAGCCCTGGTGCTATGCAACACTGTTCAGCAAGAGTTAACGCTCTGGCAGGCTGTCAACACTGTTCTAGTGACAAAGCCAAATCAGCACCTTACAGGCTGCTATGAACATGCTTTTAAACGTACCTTTTCACTGCCAGCTTTAGAAATTCTTTCTGCTGCACTGTTGCTTTCAAGGCAGATTCCTTCATCAACTCCATCATCATTAGAAAAATCATTGCTCATCTGATCACTGTGACAACTGCCTTCATTTTCAGCTCCACTATCAGTGCAACTCTCAGTCTGAGGAGACTTCTTAAAAATAAGACATACATACTAATAAGACATTTAAAGTTACGCAGAACAAGAAATTACATTTGTGAAATGAAAAAATTCCAATCTGTAAAACAAAGAAACTCCTCAAAAACCTAGAGACATGGGCAATTCAGCATTGAGAACAGACTTGTTCCTGTTAGTAACTGTCTTCAGTCCCGCTCTCAGATCAACAGCTTCTGCTCTTGCGTGCAACTGAATAGCAATCACCTGGTATCATACTTGACAAGATTATATCTGTTACTAGCCTATTCTATTTACTAGTTAATTCAATTAAATACCTGAAGTCTAGTATCAGATGACAAATCCTACTGTAACATGACCCTGTTAATCAGAACTGATTTGACTGGAAATATTTTCATCCGCAGTCAAAGACTTTATGCCATTTTGACTTACTGGACAGCATCAAGGTATTGCACTAAGACTGATCAGTGTTCTGTTAGGTTAAAGGCATGATGTCAACAACACTATGAATGCAGTTCATTTAGTACAAGTCAGTATAGCCATCTCTTACCTGATCCTCTTTCCTCAGGATAATTCTTTAGATTTTCTGACAATTGTTAATTTTGTCTCAAGTTCTGCTCTCCCAGATCAATCTTCATTCTAATTTAGCCCCCCCAGAAACACTTTGAGAGGTATCAAATTGCTTATTTGGCATACTTCATAAAACAAAGGTTTGTATAGAGTCAGAAAAGCCTCTCCATAGGCATATGAATGCTGTATTTCTCTTACACCACTACAAGCCAGCAGTGACATAATGTTTGCAGGAATGAAATTAGAGGAATAAATTGAATCTGTAGTGCACAAGGCACATTAAATACTTTTTGGCGAATGTAATTACACATTAATTTTGGCCAAAGCCTGAAGAGTTAAAAGCCAAAAAAGATGGAAGTGAAAAATAAAATTTTAAAATTCTCATTTCTATAGCACACACAACATTGTGAGTCAGAGGGAAGGAATTAACTTTAATGTTTTCTGAACTAACTTCAGCATTCAGTTTCAAAACTTTACATCACCTCTTGTGACCAAAACAGATTCAGACACAAGTTCAAGTATCTTTTTTTCTGGATTTGCAGTATATGTAGAAACCCTGAGAGTTGTGCTTTTAAATCACTTGTGTGAAAATTCAAGAAATCAGAAACAGCTTCTTTATGGCCGCATGGATACCCTACAGTGATTAGAGAACTTGCTTCATTTTCAATACAACAAAAATTCAAATAGAAAAATTTAAGAACTTCAAATTAAAACATTGCCATTGCTGAAGAATATTTTATGTAGATGAATTAGGTTGTTAAAATGGGTTTATTAGACCAACATTTAAATTTTCTTAATGAGAAACTTCACAAAAGTTAAAGACTATTCTCTGAAACCAAACATTTTACCTCATCTTCAACATCAATGAAGACACTCATGTCTAACTCCTCAGGAAAAGTCATGCGATCATTGAGTTTAATTCTGTGCATAGTGGTATAATCGAAGTCAAATCTCTTCAACTGTAATGTCAACAGGTACGGAAAATGCAAGAACCGCAGACCCTAAACGAAGCAAAGACAAGATTATGCTACCATTGTCAGGATTGCTATTTACCAAAAGTAATTTTCACAAATGATTTGGACAGTCTTTACCTTCCTTGCATCACATTTCTTCTTACACCGTTCACAAAAATACTGATTGGGGCCATCGAGAATCTCAGGCTGAATGAAAGCATGCAGTGCTTCTTCCTAGTAACAAAAAAATGGTACCTGATTTTTAAAGAATGTTTATTCTGTAGGTATAGATCAGAATGATAAATTTACAATGAAATTGCAAACACACTCACATTACTTAAACTAAATCTACAACCAATATCTGATCAACATGAACTATGATACAGACACAGAGTCCGGAACCTACGAAGAGAAGTCAACCTTTCTACCCAGCCCAAGGTTAAACAGTCAAACCACAATTACTGCTAACTGTATTTCATTCAGTATCTGAAGAAACCCAATTGTCTCGGTCTTAAATATACAATATAAAATGACATTTACTCCTGTTACCTTGCACATCACATTTAGTCATGTCTGTTCAGTCAACTGCTGTGAAAACAAGCTTATTTTTTAACCTTGCTTTGACCCTGTTCTCCCAGAATTTTGAGATGGTTTTGCATCTTAGGAGTTTTTCCCCAACAGATACCACCCAATAATTACTGGAGTGGAGGTGGGGAGGTGGCAGAAAAAATGTTACTCAATGCCTCAGTGCCCTGCCTGAAGACAGCCTGAGTGCCATTCTGCAGAGGGACTTAAGAAACTACATTTGAAGATAACTACTTCCAAGTGAAAGGTGAGGACACACGGAGAATATTTGAGCTTCACCCCAAAAGGGGCGAGAATCAGACATGGCCATCTCCTGTAAAGACAGAACTCACTCCCTAGTGTACAGGCAACTGACCAATAAGTGGAATTCTGTCCTGTGACAGCTGCCTGTTCTGTCACTAATGCTCAAATCCAGCAGTTCAATGGTTTCTGCTTTCCTCCTCGCCACAGCAAACAATATTCAAAATACAACCGAACCAATCATTAGTCTTCCCCCAACATAATTTGCAACAATGATATTGCACATAAATCATATATACTTGAGAGAAAACTTATTCAAACAAAATTCACCAAGAATATTGAGATGGGTTTGGTCAAGAATTTTTCCCAGAGATTGTAACAGTGGAAACCTTTACCCCAGACAGCTTGCAAGCCAATAGGCTCTGGGTATCTGAACTCCAAGGGGAACCCACACGTGCTCTGTTCACCTGTGGAGGTGAAAATAAATACAACTTGCATATTTAGATATTCTGCTTAAAGCAAAGAATATGAACAGAAAATGCTTTTAAAATCATCGTCTCTTATGAGGGACTATAGCTGTTACCTCAAGTCTGAATAATTAAGAAGTGGCTTAACCGGGCAGAGCAAACTCATCATGTGGCTGCCACAGCTTCAGACTGCTATTTAAATAGTGTTGTTTGATAAGTCACACTTGGGGGGGAAATCAATATGTCTAGTTCTTCAAAAAGCCTCCAATTCTTCCCTTCTCCCTTTCTGAGAACTCAGGGAAGCAGCAAGAACCATAATAAAAAAAAAGTTTTACAAAAGCTCTCTTCTCTTTTAGGAAAAGGAAGTCTTTAAGAAATGACTGTATTCCAGTGACTACCCCTCATAAATGAAAGATGCCAAACTGAATAGATCTGTCCATTGCAGGCAGTCACCTCACTGTTTCTGGATCCAGGCAGAAGAGTCTCGGAAGAGCCCTGAAATCACAGCTCTGAGAAGCACTCTGTAGGCACGTGAGAACACTTTAGGGACTCTGAACTGAACTGCTGTCTATGTATTTACTTCCTAAACACTACAGAGGCTGAGTTCTTTTTACTCGAGGGCAACAAACAGCTACTGTTCAGTAGGATTATACACTAAAATGTGAGGATCTAATTCTAAAATATAAGAAAGAAGACTACATTCTAACTCTGCTTAAAAAAAGGCAAGAAATGGATTACTGCACTTTGACTTTTCTGTAAATTAGTTAAGGAATTAATAATCAGAACTATTTAAATGAAAGCAAAAAAGTTAATAACTGACACATGAAAAACATGAAACATAGAAAGCATGACATAACGACCAGTTAAGGCAATAAAAATACATTTCAAGTGTAAGAAAAAAGTTGCAATTTATGCATCAACATGAACAAATGGGAATATAGGAATGATGGGACATAAATGATTATGTAATGCTTATGCAGACTCATGTGATGTGCAATTTAACAAGAAAACACAGATAAATTTTTTATAAATGGGAAAAAGCAATGATCCTCCAGACCCCCAGGAACTGAATGAAGTATTATCACACTACTGTTGCGGTTTCACTGCTTACCACACATAGTGAGGTGTGCTTTGAACAACCCGATTAAAACTCAAGTACTCTGTTATTTTCGAGCTATATGAATACCCATGTGTTTTTCAATCCCTGTGTAAGGAACATCACCATTCCTCAGGTTTACCCATTTGTGTCTCCTCCAGTTTTCTCCTACATAATCTTTACACCAAAGTTAGTTCTGCTGATCAGGATGTTTCTTAATACAATTCCTATTCTAACGCAGTTCACCATTTTCTACTCTAACAGTTTACTCAGCAAAACCAGTGACAAAGCTTCTATGCTGCACAACCCATCACATGACATCCCCCATTTCTGTGCAACTTTACTTTTAGCGTAAGCGTTACCTTTGAAGTTATCTTTACACAGGTAACTATTATGTAGCCTTAGAGCTACCAAGCATTTCCAACATTCACAACACACTTCAAAATACACTATAAATGATCAAGCAATAGATTAGTATGACAAAGGCTATTTAAACTTTTTTACAGTTCATGGAATCAAAAGAACAATATAGGCTGAAAGAGACTTCTGGAGATCATCCGATCCTAACGCTCTGCTCAAAGCGGGTCCAACTTAAAGCACATTGTCCAGAGCCTTCTCCAGCCAGTTTTTAATGTTCTGATTATGGGATCTGTAAAATTTAGCATGCTAAAATGCCACAACAAACAGTTCAAACTAATTTTTGTCTGGTTAAAGATAGGCACTTTGGACACACACTCCTCCACAAAAACGCATTATGCTATAGTCAGTAGTTTAACAGGTATCTTACTGCAAGCATTTGTAAATGTGTAAATTTGTAAAACCTGTGAACAGGAGTAGTAGAACCTTTATGAAGAGTTACACAATAAATAGCAATTAGGCAAAACTGTTCTTGGAAAAAAATAGAAACTAATTGCCATCAGATTTTCAGAGCTCATTCAGTTTTCCCATGTCCCAAAGAATATGCTCCACTAAAAATACAAGACCTTGTTATTACCAATTTAGTTTAGAAGTAAATATCACACCATCCACATTCTAGCTACCTTCAACAGTTTAAGTTTGGCAAAGACACCAAGTTCAGAGAAGTCCAGACTGACTTCTGCCAAAAAATGCTCTCCTCATATGCATACTTACACCCTCAAAAAAAATAAGCTACCATACAAAAGATAGTGGAAAGTAACAACACTTAACAAAATAGAACTGTATCTGCTCCATCCCCAGAATACTTGTACTACAAGTCTTCTGGCATTACAAAGTAATTTCCACTGTTTTCCAGTAACATAATTTCAGCATGCCAGCTAGCTCCCCATCGCATACACCCTTCTCTTGGCTGTTCTTCATCTTGCAAAATTTTTATGTTTGGCAGTCAGAAAAATCTTTTTTGCTTATGTCTAATGCTGTTAAATTCAGGCATGTATACAAAAAGACACTAATACCCACAAAAATCAGTATGTGAATTGCTGCTCCTGTTCGCCTCCCTGAAATAAACTATGTATTTTTAGGTCTGTATTTCTACTCACCTCAAGAAGAGACTGACTCAGATTTTTTTTAAACCATGCCCTTCGACAACACATTTTTTTCAGAAACTCTCCTGAGATACATGTACTGACAAGATCTCGGTGCCCCTGAGCTGCCCTAATGAGTTTGTAGCTATATAGTTTTACTACTTCAATTTGGGGGACGGAGCGGGGAATCAGAAAAAAATTTCAAAATGCAAACCTTAAAAACATACCAAAGAATTTCAGAATTAGTTTGTATTAGGAAATTAAGAAGCATAACATTATCCTTTCCAGTTCTTCAATGTTCCCGTGTATTCAGAAGTAATACATACATATTTATAGATAAATGCAACATTTCAGGTATCTACATGGTTTTGGTAGTACACAATGTCGAACAGTGGGATAATGCACTTTATGTGGCATTCTACAGATTAACCTTACTTAAAGCTTGTACATCCATTCTCTCTTATTAGAAAGTAATGGAAAATCACTTACCTCTAACTAGAGTTCTTTGAAGGTAGTATCCTCCTTAGATCCCCTATCTTGGGTTGTGTCGCCTGCTGCAAGTTCCCTCAGGAGCTGACTAGCAAGGTCTAAAAAGTTTTACATTCCCTTCTATAAGCCCTATTAGCGCATGTGTGAAGTTTTTGATCTCTCACTCATACCCTTTTACCTACACCTACTAAATCACCAACATCTACGGATCAATGGAGGATACTACCTTCAGAGAATTCCATTTAGAAACAGGCGATTTTTCCCTTCTCCAAAAGCAAGTATCCTCCATATCTCCCCACTGTTGAAGACTACAGAACTAAAAATTACATCTGCTATAGGTAATACAAATGCAGGGAGGAGAATCAACTGAATATAATCAGAATATGAATTAAAAAAGCTCAAAAATTGAAGCATCAATACAAACTGCAACCATGTAACTACGTAACAAAAATCTTAGACTATTTTCCTCAATGTAGTAAACCCAGTAAGTGCTGATTTACAGGAGAAATATCAAATACTACTAAAAGTAATCTGATATTCAGGTTCTTAGCTGTTCAAGCTTTCTCTTTTTTTACAAATATACAAAGTCTTTTTTTAGCATTCCTCTATAGACTGCTTGACTAAAGGAAAAAAAAAATTTCCATTTGAAACACAATGCATTGTTAAATGCGGAATACAACTACATGAACTGAATTACTTTGATGTATCAGAAAATTCTCATTATTGAATAGAAATTACCACAAAATTTGGTTTAGATAGTATTTCTAGAAATGAGTTTTAAAAGGTGAAAAGGGAAGCCATCTACATAAAGTATCAGTCTGTATCAATACAGCTTCAATTAGCAGGATAGTTCTAAAAAAATTTGCATTCAGTCTTAAAAAGAATTCAAAGGACTTTACTAACTTGAATCCTTATTGTGAGATCAACGTCCCTCATCTTTACTATTTCTCAATATTGGTATTTAAAGTTTTAAAGTTTGAAGTACTTTGAACCTACGCTACAGTTTAGCCTAACTAACAATTCTTAACAGAATTACTGTTAAGAATTACAGACCATTAGTGTTTAAAATATTGCCAGCATACTAAGTACAAAAGGAAAAATACTTTATGTATAATAAATAATCCTGATAAGCCAATTACACAAATGTTTGTTTAAAATAACCTTTACTGAAAGACTTGTTTGATTTAGTCTTTTTTTCCCCCCCCCTTACAACTTCATCCATAGTACAGGTATTTTAAGCCACAACAGTGGTATTACACAGTTTGTAATCACTTCTTTGCAGGGGGGTGGAAAAAATAGAACAGAAAAAAACTTCCACAGATTTACTAAGCAATATATATGCTTGCCAACATCAGTAATGTTGGAGCAAAAGTGACCAAGAACACTGATGATAGGACTTTTTATCGTTAAATTGCTTGTTAAAAGCGTATGGTATTTCAGAAGTGAACTTTAAAAAGCACAGCAACAACATGGCAATTAAACTAAAAATTTCTTTCACTACGCTTTTCAACAACGCTATGAAAATTTAGCAGATGTGCCAATAAAGAGAACAACCAAAATAAAACTTAGTGATCTCATAAAAATATCTCAATTAAGTGCTGAAGTTTTTATCAGGAAGAAAATAATTGATTACTGCAGCCCTAAGGCAATAAAGTTGCATTTCCCCTCCCCTTATAACATGCACCAGTAGGACTCATTGAAGGGCAAAAGAAAAAAAAAAACAGAACAAAAAATAAACCAAAAAGCCAAAAAAAATCTTCTAGAACTTGCTAGCTGGTTCACTGCACAAAGACGAACACCCCAAGATGGAGTATCTAGGATGATACTTACCATGTAACAAATTATACCACTGTCGCATTATGTATTCTATGTGTGTATGGATGCACTATTAGTCAGCATAATAGTACACACCACGCTAGCAAACGCCTGGCTGGAGCCATACGGCCGGATGACCAAAGGAATATCCAGGTAGGTGTCGATTCTCCAGCCTTCATAGCCACATTCTAGACATCTTACATAGTCCTTCAGTTTGCCTTGATACAGCTGATTTATGAGGTCCGCCTGAAACAAAGAGATATTCCGCCAAGCTTTAAACAGTTGAAACAGAACGTATTTCCACTCTTCAGCATTACAAGAAAATGCCTTTTTTAATTAAGCCTTAACTGCACGGCTACACATTTAGAACACTATTCCCAGCAGGACCTCCATCTCTTGATTTCTTGTTTCCCCCTGCCCCGCCACTACACAAAAGGTATCAAACGAGCTTCTCAAACCACACTATATAAGACTCGCAGTGCATTTCACAGTCACGTCTTACGAGTGACTACAAAACTACCAAAATTGAAGTTTATGTTTTAAAAACAAGCCTGATCTTGCAGACATCGTTAACAGATTGATACTGCAGTCCTTCCTTGTCTCCAGAGGTAGGTGCAGAACGATAAAGCGAGTATTTGGCAATCTACAGACCTGAAGATTGGCCTACGACAGCTGGCCACTTACCAGAATGTAGCATGTATTGTGAATATATCCCTAACCCTCTCCTACATCAGAATAGTGGGCAAGAGCCAGAAGGCAGCCTAATCAATACAGTGAGGAAGCTACCACAGGAGTTACACAATTACTGTCTGTGCTTCAAATAAAGACTAAGTATCCAGAGTTCTGAATATCTGACTTTTAACTGGGTGAGGAAAACATAAGTTACACACTCCTGAAATTCATACATTACAGTAGAAACTGTTGCATCAAACAGGAAAACTGGCAACTATTGCAGACTTTCAATGACCTGGGATTTAGAAATCACTTAATGTTCTTCACAATCATTCTTAAAAAAAACCCCACCCACAACAAAAAACCCCAACAATACCACACCACTGAAAGAACAGAAGAAAGTTTTTATATGCTTACCTGTTCTGTTTGCTTCCACTTCTGCTCCAGAGCATCAAACATGACTCTACAAAGCTCCTGTACATCATGTTGCTGCCATGCTGTTAGAAATTGAAATTAATTTTAATTAAAACAATGGATGATATTAGCTCCAATGCCAACTCTAGCCTGAGAATAATTTCCAAAAATCTACCAATTTGTTTAAGTCTGGACCTGCTATTTACTAAACTATTCACTATTGGTCCAGCATTCAGTTCCACAAGCAGCTGCCTCAGAAGCTGTTAGAAAAGCCAGCAGCCAGCTTGCTCACAATGATTATGCATAAACAAGAACATGTACATAAGAACATGTAATACAGAAATGCTAGTAGGCACTGTTATAAAATAACCTGGTCTGACACATTTCCCCCTTTGCGCTGATTCTCTACAACTCAATTTTCAACTCCTTGCCATCATGTGATTACTCAAGGGAACAATTAGCAGGTTATGCAGCAAAATTACACCATATAAGTGTCAGAAAGACAAAAACAGTGTTTGATTTTTATCAAATTTTCTGTACTACTTCCTACCGAAGTAAAACATGTGCATTTGACATTTGTGATTCTAAACCAGATGCAAGTTCCTCATAGAGTGACTTCTTTAGAAGCAATTAACAACCACAATGATAGCTTAATCACAAAAATATAATGCTTTTTACTTTAACAGTCTAAAACTCAGACATAATTTCTTTAAAAATCAAACACCTACAACAAAAGTACCCATGTAGGCTATTTTGTTTCCATTGAAATCACTTGATTCTAATAATTATTTTTAATTATTCCAGTATTTTTCCCTATCGACAGCAGTTTAAGCCCCTAACAGGCAGCTGCTGAAGCAAATCACACAAGCTTAATAGCTGCGTATTACCCTCACTACTATCCCATCCAAAACTCCGGGTAACGTCTGTTGTTTCAATTGCTCTCTTTTTGCTGGTCTGCAGTAAAACAAACAGTCTTTGAAGCTGGTAGGGGATACTCGTTACAGGATCCTCTTCAGATTCTTCAAATTCCCATCTATGCACAAGACATTTGACAATTAAAAATGCTTTGAAAACATTACTCAAAAAGGCATTTATATCAGCCTTTACTACATTTCAAGAGGTCTGCCGGATTAGAGGCTAACTGAAGCTCTGTTTCTTGGGAAAAGTAAGATGAAATTGCTTTCCACTTCTGCAGTAAATGACAAGAATAAATGACAACTTATTCTTTAAATGTACAAATCTAACAAACAAAATAATTCTGAAGACGTTCACTGCACAAATACAGACATGAACCGCACTTAGTATCAAACTTACTTTCAAATTTGATGTTTGCAAGATGGGGCAAATTCTTAAAAAGCTTGTCCATGCCACAACCAATAAAGTATTAGTATTTTACTAAAAATCTGAAGCTTTTAAGCAGATATAATTTATAAGCCTATCCAACTTGGCTTCGAGTATGCTTTTCAGTATCCAAACAAGGAAATTTTGACAGGAGGAATTCAAAAGGATCTCCTACCAATATATACCAGCACAAATTTAAAAACAGGTTTTGATTCTATATACTCACTTATATAATGCATTTCTAAATTCAGGAGTCATGAAAAGTGTTTGTAGGAGGCTGTTCAAGTAGCAAGTCATTGCTTGATTTACTAGCCCCACATAACCTAAAAATACAAGAACAATAGATGGAATAACGCAAAAAGATGGGAAATCATTTTCAGAGCTAAAACGTTTGACAAGAAAACAATTCTGTACTAATGTTTATTTAAGAACTGCATCCAACTGCTATCATTTATTGTTATTTACACTATGAAACCCGAGAGAAAGTTATAATGGCTCATTTCTGAGAGCAAGACTGTAACAGTTTACACAACAGTATTAGTTTCCCTGAATAACACAAAAGTGTTTTAGGGATTGTGAATTCTTTTGCAATAACCACCAACATTTAATGTTGAATCCTGCACCAGTGGGGATGTAGGTAACAATATTTTAATAGTAGATTTAAACACTTTACAGAAGAAACTAGAGTTTAAGAAACAACTGTGTACTAAGTTACTTAGTGCCTGACGCCAAGTAAAAGTATCCCAGTTATAATGTAAATACAATTTTATCTGCATTGGTTTGTAATATAATTTCAGAACTATAAATAAAAACCTCCTAGTGCACCCACATATATCTTTTAAAGCCTTCTCCCATAATAACCAATTAAAACTAAATATCAGTGTCATTTTTATTAGCTAAAGGATTTACTTATATTCATCTTAACAAATTTTAACATTTTCTCCAAAATACACAGTATTAACAATGTAACTATAAAAATATACAATATTAACAATATAATTAATCAGCATATACTGAAGCATAGTGTAATAAAGAAATTAAATATGTCTGTTTATATTCTGAAGCTCTTAGTATTTTTAAAACATTAAATCTCAGTTCCGTACTATCAATGCAAAGGCAGCTACTCCACACAGAACGCAGGCATTTTCTGTGAAGAGACTGAGTTAAAACACGTATTTTATTTCTCTACTCTATACAAGTCATCTTTTCAGTTATATTAAATGAAAAAAGGTACGTGGCAGAAAAACTTTCTTATCTCTCAAAAAAACGCCTGAACACACATCAATGGGTGTGATGAATGTCATCTTTGTCTGCTCCCAAATTCAGTGTCAGGAGTTGTTCTCGTTCCTGACCTGTGACTTGCTGTCTCCTCCTGCCCCCCTGCGCAGGGTGGCACCCAGCACCCCCTGGGCCGTGCCCTGGCACCGCTGCGAGGCAGAGCTGCCTCTCACCCCCAGACGGAGTCTGCCCTCGCTGGTGGAGCATGAGCCGCCCGGGAATCACGGGGCAGGCAGAGGAACTGCAACCAGTGCCTGCAGTAGGAAAGCTTCAGTTAACACGCAGAGGGCAGAGATTCGGCAACAGCCCCTCTATAACAGAGTACCAAGTACTCATTACGCTGTGAGTGAAGACACAGCTTGAGGCGAACACTTTTTGGTAGTACAAGCTCACTACTCAGCTAGGGACACAGGAGCAGACTAAAACTGAAAAGGAAGGCCCCTGACAGAGTGTCTGAACTGCACTGTCCCAAGGAAGGAAAGGATGGGATACAGCTCTTCCGTTCCTCAAGTGATGCGAGAATATTGTAGGAAACACGATGGAAAATGTAGTAGTAATGTGGGGGGTTTTTTAAGTGCTGCTATTTGAAGAAGATGCTAAAATAATTACAGATTAGCATTGCCTTTGCAAGAGAGAACACTGTACCTGTCTCCGATT
Source organism: Athene cunicularia (assembly GCF_003259725.1). NCBI lineage: Eukaryota > Metazoa > Chordata > Aves > Strigiformes > Strigidae > Athene > Athene cunicularia. The sequence goes on along the minus strand of NW_020799103.1, from coordinate 1,214,611 downwards.
TGCTCAGGACTGAAGAATAAGAATAGCTTTGACTGACATAGTCATTGGTACAGCCAGCAGAGCCTTCTCTTGGAAGAGGGCCTATAAATCTGTCTTGCACACTGTCATCTGTTGTACTCGACTCCTCCTGAAAACATAAATACACTGATTTTATGCAAAAATCAGACAACAAATTTTTACTGAAACACCTACAAATTTTACTTTGTTTCTCTCATGGCTGAGAAATCAGTTTTGTTAAGTGTATCACATAAAATTTTTAAAAATTGCAGATATACAGTTGCTTGTGTAACTTTAATTCTGCCCTCCAAATTCTCATCCCCTTAAGAAATAATTCTTTGCATTAGTGGAAGCAACTGCCCTTTAGAATGCAGACACAGTACTATAATGCATACAACAACCAAGTTTGCAATTTAGCAACTCCTATATCTCAAGTTTTCTGCACTGAAATACCTTTTTTTTTTTCCCCAGAGATAAAAAAATTACAATTCAGTATTATTTCAGAATCACCTTCAAATTTTGATCTTGTGCACAATTATTTAAACATCAAGTTTTCTTCCCCTTTACAGATAACGATGCCCACAACAAAGGCTAAGTAGGCCAGTATTATGCTGTCATGACAGCTGAGTAATAAATCTTAATGTATCACTAGTCTATCCAATACTTAATTTAAATAAACTGCAGCTGTGTTTATTTTTCACTGCATCATGTATGTGAGAAATAAGAAATTTCAAATATTTTGTTATGGCAGGCAGTAACTCTTCTATTATATATTTATTTTTTCCTTAAAGGTAAATTTGGCAGCAGGTAACAGGGCTGCCGCTTCTGAGAATTCTATCAGTGGCCTCATACTGCTTTCAAACACCCAGAGGAAAAGGAATAGATATATGATTAAACCTGTATTGTTAAGACTTATCTCAAAACATGTCAAAGATTAATTAATTATATAACCTTAGAAAATTACTCACAGCAAAGCATTACATAATATTTGACAAACACGAATAAAAAGTGACAGCAAATCACTGCTAATGGGATTGGTCCTACTCAGAAGAAACCTTGTAGTGTAAAATAGAAGACTAAAAGTCTGTTGAAAAGGTTCCTGAAGAAGCTTACTGCATGAAATATATAGCCCAATTTTATTTTATTTTCTGATCTCACAAGAGCAATACACAGAACATCCGTCTCTTTCCCCACAACACTGGAGCTTGTGTAGTGAAGTGAAGATTTTACTTACCGGCATTACATGAGGCTGCTCACCATCTTTGTCTGTCAAATGCAGAAAGTTCTTCTTCCCTGGCTCAAAACCAGCATCAAGAATAGTTTTGTCACTCTTCTGATCTATTGGAGTCTGCTAAAAAAAAGCAAACAACCAAACACTGTTTTTAAAAAAGGTCTATTTCTTAGGGAATCTTACAAAGGTTACTAGGTGCACCTACAGAAATCATATTAACTGAAACCAACACTGATTCACAATAAAGCACAGAAGTAATAATTTTTTGCATATAGTAAATTCAAATAGGTCTAAGAAACATGAAAACTGACTACACAGCATGCTTCTGCTGAGAAGAAAACATTTCTCAAAAAGGACCAGGGGAAACAAGAGGAGATTAGTTATCATGGATATTATTAAAAATACATACTGGTAATGAAAACTAGCATTACATCCGAATGATCATATTAGTTTGTTTCCCGATTAAACACATATACCAATTAAGAGCACATTTTGCGACTAAAATGCAGATACAATACAAAACAAAATTCAGCTAAGTTAAAATAGTGGTGTCAGTCTGCTCTGGTGCACTACCACAACTTTTTACAGGAATCAAATGAACACAACACACGTAAGACTTGTCTATAATGTGAAGATTTGAATGTTTGCTATCAAGACAAAATAACAAGCACTTTTTCCATACCGTATCAGTTACATTATCTCCATTTCCCCACATTAAATCAAAAGTTCCGTTCACATAGCCCACTTTTGAAGCCACATCTTCAAACAGTCTTTTAAGTGGTGTGGAAGCTGGCAAGTTCAAGGTAACACGCTCGTTCACCGTCTTGGAATTTGTGGTATCTTGTATTATACACAGCACCCTGGGTTCCTCAGCAGCACTTTCCACCTGAAATGACAGCAGGCAACAATTCATGAGTAAAAAGTTAAGAATGTTTTGGAGTTGAATTGAAAAATCAAAACAAGACTTCATCAATAAAATGTAGTATACTTTTGCAAACTAAGGATCCTAAAACTGGGCTTTATTTTTGACAACAGGCAAAAGAAAATTAAGAAACTTTCAGCTTTGGAAAACTTAAGTAAAAGCAAGCTCCATTTTAATAGAACAAGGAATTTGTATGGGTGGATCACTGTGTAGAGAGATAAACTGCTTGAGTTCTGCACTGAATTTCATACAGTAAGCAGGCAGGCTGCTTCAAATCAGGAACAGACTTTCAAATCATCACTTCAAGCTCATATTTTGCTTTGACATGATCACAAATCCTGCTCAGGTAGAATTACACGTTTTGTGACTTTTAGGAATGCAACCCAGAAGATCTGCAAGCTTCCAAATAATCTTGGAAGCTTATTATTACACAGTTTCATAATCAAGCCACCATCTTTCTTCTACTACATCCACTGCTGCGTGAGTTACAGGAGAAATTCTTCTGCCTGAACAAAGCAAGCATTGCCAAATGGCTACTAGGCAAAGCAAAGAGATTTTAAACAGCAACCTCAATATATCTGAAGTCGGAAGAGTAATGATCTTGCATGAAGGTGGCAATGGAACAGTGATAAATTTCTACAGACCCAGGTAAGCCAAGAAAATGACACCTTCCCAACACTTTTCAACACTGAAAACCCAGGAAGTCAAAGATCTAAGCACAATCAATTAATTCTGTCGATTATCCAAAGTTGTACAACAATAAGGAATAACTAATATTTAAATAAAGGTCACACAGGAACGTATCAGGTCAGTAAAAGGAACAACTAGTCCCTGAGGACTCAGGCTTTTCAACTTGTAACACATAGAAAGCACTAGTGACGCACGTCAGGGCACCCACATTTCAGTCCATGGCTAAAGGGCAAACCACCCAAACAAGCAAAAACATACATGCGCTATTATCACGATTTTCAGTTCATCAAAACATTAATACATAGCAAGAACTGCGTTCATGCTAGAACTGTCAGCCATGTCATAAGCATCTTCTAGAGAATAAACAACTACAAAGAATATTTAAACAACTTCAGCATCCCTTGTATTTCTGCACAACCAGCCTCACAACACGGATGACCATTGCCAAAGTGCTACAGTCCCTTATGAGAGCTCTTACATCACCGACCTCTCAAAAAAGAAAGAAATCAGCTTCAGGATCAGCTGACAAGTCTTCACACAACTATAAAGTGTTTGCTGACTGCAGCATCTATTCCTATAACCATCAGAAAAAAAGTTGTCAAAAGAAAGACAAATAACACACACATCCACCCCCCAGTCCATACTACATTCATTTGCTTTAGACTGTGATTTTTCTTAGGGCTTTAAAGTCAAGTTCCTCTATTTATCAAACGTAATATCCTATGTGGAAATCTTTAGTAACTGCATGCTCAGAAAGATTCAAGGCACCATTTCCAAATCTGCAATGCTCCATCTTCATACATTTAATCTTTAATGGAGAATTTTATGTTTATGAACTATTTTTCAAGACAACAGACAAAATTATTCCTGAAACATTAACCACGCATTAAGAAGAAAACACAATTTAGAAGTCAGTAATTTTGACATATATCCTTGCTTTCATCCACAGCACCTACAGACATACACAGAGCTGTACTTGAGTAGCTAAAATTAAATTTCAACAGTGATTACTTCTCCTGGGTTCTTTCCTTTAAATCTCCCAGCACAACTTCATTTTTTTTCCCCCCCCCTGCTAAACAACAAGCACACAATCCGCCTCTTTCACTGTGCAGTTACTAAACAGAAGATGAAGCTTGTTCAGTGGTCTACTTTCTTGATTTTTGTGGAGATGAGCAGCAGCTAAAACCCAAACTCCTAAGATCAACCTATACTTACAACCCAGATTCCCCAGCAATGGTAGCAGCTTGCTCGGGGTGGAAGCCCACCCTCCTCTGTAGAACAGTGCAGAGAGGTTAAGAGACATTTGCTACTAGTCATACAGCTTCATCTTGGAAAATGTAACTCAGATTTAGTAATTTTGTACTGATCCTGCAACTTGACTTGCCACTATACCTGAACATGTCAGGAATAGAATTTCTCCACTGGAGACTCAATTTCTTGTTGTCCCACTGACTTTACGTAACCAAGACCTCTGCAGAAGATACCTATAAATTCAACTCCTCTTACTCACACTTCCTCCACTACCTCTGATAGTGAATCACGTGTGACTTATACTGGAGTTGCTACTGAAAATAATTAAGACACACAGTATCTGACGGGTGGAAATAACATTAAGCGAACAAATTATAGAAGATTACAGAAGATTTGCTGGTTGGGTTGCTGGATGTTCCATGTCAGACAAATCCTCTCTTCCTTGTTCACTGATGTAATTCTGACAGACCAAACTGGTTTAACTCAGCGTTAGTACAGCAAAGGGTATTAAGCCATCATTCATGCTGCCACCGCTTCAAGTTGTTCATAGTAAATAGATAAAGCAAAAATAACCTCAGTCCAGCTCTATTCATGGCAAGCATTCACATATACCATCTGAACTAGCAGGCAACAACGCAAACATCTTGTTTATAGCTACTTTACTATAAAAATAGTCTAAGAGACAATACTGGCCAGTGATAGGCCTCAACTATTTTGACAGGCTGTTATCAAACTGAGTCCACAAAGTAAACACAAAGCTTAATTTTAATCGTTACATAATCTGATATATTATGACAGCTACACAATTCCATTTTTTTAATGAAAAGCTAGAGGGCCAAACACTCACACACCAGTGTAAAAGCATATAAACACATACTCAGTTTGAAACTTCTACTGTTAAGACTGCATTTAATACGTATATAATCTTTATGTTCAAGAACATGCACAAAAAATTCAATAGCTCATGCTCATGTTAAGAAATAAACAAAAGCTATACCATCATGCTGTTACTATGTATTTTGGTTATCATTTTATAAAGATTATTTCATCTGGCTACCTGTGCAAATTTCTTCTTCATTTCAGCAAAGATACTTTGTCTGCAACTCCAAAACATATCCTATAGTACATAAAAACAAAATTAACAAGTCATAATCCTTTAAAATAGTAAATTGACTTTTTTTTTTGCATAAAGTCAATTTTATAGTATAAATAAAATATTATTCCCGAGCTCCAAACCACCATTCACAGAGTAACTTTAAAAGGAATAGCCTCCATATATCATAACATGAAGTTCAGTGGACACTATTTTAACACAGAAATCGCAGGAGCAGTGTTACATAAAACATGAGTTAAGCTGTAATACACAACAGACTACATTTCATAAAGTAAAAAAAGAAGCAAGTGTATAAGGAAATGTAAACAACAATTCAAAATAGAATTCATACTAACAAATTCCTTCATTATATTAAAAAAGCCCTCCAGACACAGGTAAACATTTTACCTTAAGTGGCTCAGGCGAAAGATTAGCATATAACCCTGCAATTCAGCTTATTACTGCGTTTATAAATGATGAAGCTACCCAGTTTCATACAAAACTGTTCCTTCATACCTGAATTATTTCCTGTAGGAAAGTTTTTATTAATATGAACCCATTCTGAAGTACACAGCTGAAGGTAATAAAGAGATGACTTCTTATTCCTAACGCTCTTAAAGACAGCCTACCTTAGTGACTCCTGTACCATCAAAAATGCTACAATAAACACGGCCTGTACAAAACTGTTTTCTGACTATGGACAAACAGCAAATTCACTAGTTTCTCAATCTGAACCATTACACTTTGTATTTTTCCAGAAAGGAAAAACAGGAAGTGAGAATGAAGATGCTAATAACCTCACTCCACTTTTCCAAATTTCAACTGCGCCCTCAGTCAAGATTATCCAAACATAAAATACTGACATAATCTTCACTGACGTGCCCTATTTGCCCCACCAAACGACCTACAAAACCAGCCCAAACCAGACCACTGTATTTAACTTCTCAGCAGGATGACACATAAGGCAAGATTTCTTTCTTTGCATACAGAGAACCGAAATTCTAGTTTTGAAGTTGTAATAATCCAAGGTTAGTAACTGTATCTAGTAATTGTTTACACACCAGTTTGTAGTTTCAGATTTGAGAGAGGTTTTAAAATTTTTTTTAAAAAAAAGACAATCACCACCACTATTTAAATGTTTTGTTGATTACTAGTTTTACCTGCTCTCAATTGCAAGTTACATCCATCAAGTGACTTAAAGGTTAATGCACTCCTGGAAGCATAATTTTGAAACTGCTGATTTATAATATTATGATAGTCATCAAGTATATTGCCCTGTGCCAAAGACTGAAGTCTTCCAACTTTCCTCCTAACCAGTATCTCCAAAGAGCCCTTACTTTAGCCTGGTAAAGGCTTCCTTCTCTCTGAAGACAGACAAGTCCAGTATACACAGGGGCATGTGTAATTTCTAGGGTGCTATTCTACTTGGTGCGTGCAGTGGTGGGTGAAAGGGGAGGACAGGCTCCAGGCCTCACCCAAATTGGACAGAAACATCTGCAGATTGTTTCTTCTATAAAACTGCTCTTATAGTGGGTCCTCAGCTTCTGATTTCTCAGTAAAGGACTGATGGAAGACTTGAAAGTTAAGAGTTATTTCACTCTAAACAAATTCTGGATGGCAGAAGTTGATTTTTCAATAATCCACATAACACATCAAACAAGTCAAAACTTCAAATTACACTGTTCATATGATGTTCAGGAATTTTAGAAATAACTAAGAGCCTTCATCTGCTCTGACAAGACAAATCACAAAAACCGCACAGATACGTCAGTCCTTCAAATGCAGCACTCCCTACTTTTCAATTAAAGCATTCACTCTACCACTCTGTGAATACACTTTATAATAACCACTAGTTCAATTCCACATTTCACAGAAAAGCTCATTTCACCACAAAAATTATGCTTTAGAGCACAATTAAGAGATTGTACTTTACATAAAGTTGCCTAAATTTTACCCTGATAGAAATGACTCTGGAATTCACCAAGCCAAGTAATTACTGCACCTCACAAAGCAGATGAGCGTATTAACTAGAGAGTTCAAGGGTTTCAAACTAATATACAGGTACGTACAAAAATATCCTACTGCCTTTTCCTCAGAAGAGATTATAGCAGCTATAATCTATTTGTACTTGTGAGAAGTCCTTAAAGGTAGATATTGCTACTTTGCCATACCATGACATAGCATGCACGTCACCAGTAGCTTAGTAAAAGAAGTTGTAGACACTCAACTGCATAAGCATCTAAAAGGGCAAATGCAGACTGCTACTTAAGGCTAGAATTCAGGATACCATCCTATGATTATTTCACCACACAAGTCTTCTCAAGCTAACATTCTGGTCAATAAATGTTTGAAACTGTCATTTCAAATGTTAACCTTTTAAAAATATTGAAACACTGACACTTTCATTCCAAGTCACTCCATCTTTTCCACTCTTCCATTTCTACAAAGGACATGACATTCTCAAACCTGCACACAGAAGATTTCTCACTGCGTATTACACCAGATTTGCAAAAGACTCTTTATAATACAAACATGCAATCAAGACACAGGTCTGACACTGGTGGACATTCTAGAGCGTCCTTCTACGTAAGCATTTATCCATGTACCTTTCTAAAAAATATTTTTACGTGAAGATCTGCATCTGTAAATTGCAGCACAAAGCACATTGTTCCAGTGAAATAATTCAGGCTGTAATTCTGTATATACTAACAGAGGAAGCATTGTTGTTAAGTGTCATTTGCAAGACTGAGACATTAGCTTTGACCCATATAGTTTCCATATTTGTTGAAAACTGAGGAAGAAAAAACAATTACGGTGTTACCAGGTCTGTCAAAACAATATTCAAATGCAAAACTGTAATGTTTTTAACACTGCCTTTAGACACGGCTTGGTATTTTTCAGTTCTGAATTGCCCAGTTCATTAAAATTCTACAGCAGCATTTACATAACCTTATGAGGACAAACCAATACAATCGTATTTTATTTTTCAAATGACAGAAGATTCTCCCAAGATTTTAACTCCTGCTTCGATTTTATAAAACTATTTTCAGAGACTGAAAGTGAAATCTAAAGTTAAGCTTAAGCTTCATGTAGGTTTTACCCAATGTTTCCAAATTCCCATATTTCCAACAGGCAAAAACATTGATAAGCATGAATCAGTAAGTAAAATCATAAGTTTCAAGTCAAGAGTTTAAATAACAGATGTGTGGAGTTTAACTGCCAAGCACAGTTAATGGCCTATTGAGACTTAAAATGATCACCAGTAGAGAAGTTCCTACATGTCCACAACCTATAAATAATTCTCACAAATCACTGCCATACAGAGGAAAGACAAAGAGATCAGTAGCAAGTGGCAATGGCAAACATCACTCTTACATTCACGAAATGACTTGGATGATTAAGCCTAAGAAAGCAATTCTCAAACTTCATGTATCTTCAGCAACTTCAGACTACTGTATGAAATGCACACAAGTGAGTACTGCCTATCACATTACAGCTGGACAAACGTTGGGGTGTACGTTCTGCGTAACTGATTGGGCACACATTTCCAACCATTAAAAGCTGAAAGTGAAACGTGGTAGTTTCATTCACAAAAAATAGTCTGCTCTTGTACCTTTTACTTCTAAAGTATCATAACAGAAACATTCAGACATTAATTACAGTTCAATTGAACAGAAATCTTTATCAACCCTCAGCAATAACAAGCTGCTATCGAATCAGCTCCTTGAGAAACCACAATGATATTTCTGGAATTCCTGCATGTATTCCAAGAGATCCAACCCACTGAACACCACACTAGATACATGCTGCCATCACTGCGTTCTGCACAAAACGCAAGGGCCAAAGACCTTTCAAATACCCAGCCAGCAAGGGCAGAACAATCAGTGTGCTAGGTTACCGCCTCCATTTTAAAAAACTCTCTCTCTACCCCATGCATTTTGAACTACAGACTTCAGAGAGTCCTTAGAGCCCACAACTCCCTTCTCCAACTGGGCTAGCCACACTCCATGCTCTTTCCCAGGGGCCAGCTTCCCCGATACAGCCAGGTGAGCAGGTGACTCCCCTGGACACCGCTGTAGTTACTCATCTACTGAAGAAAAAAAGACACCAGACCCACATCTGGCTTTCTTCTTGAGGCAAGCAACAACTTCTTTTTGAAAGACAGCTTACTAATTCTGTCAGAGCATTGCGAGTTGTTACTCAACACACATGCCTCAGTGCAGCCTAGTCTGACTTAATGAGGGAACAGTGCACTTAAATTCAGTTACAAATGCCTGAATCAAAACATACCTTACAAAGAAGTATTCTATAGTATGCTTGTGGCAAAGTGAATACACTTTTTTTTAAACACTGATCCCAGGAGGTCTCAATAAACAGAATCATTTTGAGCTGTTAACTTGATATATCTTGTGTTGGAATGTTTCCTGAGGCAAAATAATTCTGAACAACCTTTAGACACAATCATTTAATTTTGAATCTGACTGACTTCGTGGTATCAGACTTTTGAGTACCTTGAATAACATACTTTATCCTCAACTTCAAATTCTTCATTGTATCTGGAGAGACTTCAGGCAAAATCCAACAACTGTGCTTTGAAGCTAGTGAAACTCAACAGAGGTTTTCTGTCCCATTACTAGTTAATGAGGAAAAAATCCTTCACACCGAGCCTAAAATACCATCCACAGTCAAGAACATATACCCTGACTCTGACCACTTTCCTAATTACTGAACCTTCGCTCCCTTTTTTCTGTGGGATGTGATATCAAGGATTCAAATAAGAATATTTTGGAAACTCAACATGTAAGACTTTGATGAATTTACAGTTAACTAATAACACTTCACACACACACAGCAGCCCAAACCCTTTGAACACAGCACTGCTTCAGTTATACAAGCAGTGAGTGAATAGCTGTAACTGCTGCCAGAAGAAGCAGTCTTGCTCCCACCTGCTTATTTCCACACCCACACTGTCCCCTTTCTTGTGCTGGTACAAATGGTCATGCAGCTATATGCTGAGCAGGCTCAGATAGCTAATCCTTCTTAAAATTAATCATTTCTGGTTGGTTTTTCAGTGGGTTAGCTTTAACCTGAGGCAGCCCTCTAGCTTCACAACAGAATCCTAACTCTCCTGCAAAAGGACTGAGTGATATTAACAGTACCAGCAGAGAATGAGTGGTATCTTAAATGCATGTATTTTGTATAGTAGTACTTAAATTACTAACTACCAACACCACCTGGATATACTGCAGCTTTCTTTAGTATCGTGAAAACACTGAAGTGATGAAATGACACCCTCCATCCTTAGGTATGAGTCCCTGTAAATGTCAGTGCTGCTCAGAGGACAGAGGAGTAACTCCCTCCTATCTAGAGGAGCAGAAAGCGTTGTTACTGTAGCAATCCTATTGCTTTCACCTTCACGACATGCTCCCCCTGTTTTCCAGCCTGCTGTCGTTAGAGGGTAACTGCTGGAGATCGTGGGGCCCTACTGAGGCTAATGGCCTTGGCTAGGAGAAGCCTAAGAGTGCCTCCCCACAGTGGATGACCCAGTGCAGAAAGGAGAAGAGGTACAAAATGAAATTCTGTAGGAGGGCCTCTTCTGGAAAAAGGGGTACATGCTTTACTCTCCCCTCTACCTCATGTAGGTTTATGGATTTTCTTTTATTTCCTCCAAAGACCACCTCCCCAGAAGTTCTTCTCTAGTAACAAAATTTTAATTTAAAAAGTTAACAAAAGTGTTTCCCACCTCACTGAAACAGAGCTGCATGCCAGCTGTTAAGTGTCACTCCTGTAAAATGCATATGGATAAATTATTTTTATAACACATACACACTTCAAAACCTAATACTTCCAACTTTATGAACAGGTCCAAAAATAACACTATGCCTCAGCAATAAAGAGTATGTTATGAGGCTAGGGTTTACCTTTGAGAGTTTGTTCCTACTATTGTGGATTACTAGGTCATTTGTAAAAAGCATTTATAAAAGACTAGAAATGACAACCAGAAAAAGTTGGTATGGGGTCAGAGATAAGGACATGTACCCAGGGTGTTCAAAAGACTACAGGAAAGGATATGTTGGCAGGGGCATGCATCTGGGGACAGCTGAACTAGAGATCAAAACACTTTTCAGTTCTACAGAGCCTATTTTCCATCCAAGTACCATGTTTGAAAAGATTTGAAATATGTCTTGCTTAAAAACGCCTTGAAAAAACAGTCGTCTTATGCTTAACTCATAATGGTCTTTTAAATACAGTAAATTAAGGTGATTCAAGATTAATTACTTCCCTTAAAAATCAAACTCGGGAACTGTCAGTAACAGAAGAGTACAAATTTTTTCTGGTCATGCCTACAGATCACACGAGAACTCTATAAAGTTTCATTTTTTATTAAATTGTTATTAAACTAAGAAAACTATGTGGTAACAATGAAAACATCCACAGTGGTAACAGACTGAGTTCTAAAATCTAAAGTCTTCTCCTAACCACTGGACATTTTGTGTATTTTACTTATTCTTAAAGGTTATCATTTCAACCAATTGTATTTTCTTTCATCCTGTGACCCTGAATTGTTTAATTTCCTTGTAACCAGACTAAAATAATTGTGATAATTAAATATAACTGCAGTTCTCTATTTGCAAACTATCTGCCAGCCTCTATACATTTGTTACAGTACAAACTTTATATTCAGGTCTGAAACAGCCTCATCTTTATAAGGCTTCCTTTTGTCTGCATCTTCTCTCCACCTTCTTAATCACCATGCTCCTTTGATTTCCTTCAAAAAAAATCTAAAAAAGGGGATGCAAGAACATCATGAGATGCTTATTTCATTTTTATACATTAACCTATAATCACGTAATTTATTTCCTATGAAGAGTCACAGAAGCAGTGGATGTGCCTTCATATTTGCCCTCCATTCCTTTAAGTATGGAACTACCATAAACTTTATTGAAATGTTTTCTTACACTGCTAATATTCTAAAGGACTTTCTGTTGGACTGAGTTACAAACGGAAGGTTATAAAAAAAAGATAGAGTCCAAGCAAAAATTGCATTTTCTCTTTTTGGACAATGTTGAAATGAAGGTTAATTTCACTACAAAAATCACCAACAGATACTTATGCTAAAAAAAAATAAACTCTCATTCAGTTAAGAGATTAAAACATGTGAGTACAGGGGTAATTTTTAACTCTCTAATTTTAAACTGTCCACCTGTTCCTGGGAAGGGATAAAGAGAAGCTGAATAGCAAGGTGGGTCAGCAGGGATTCTTTGTGTAGTTCTCCAGCAATATTGCACAGAGTGAAGGATAACGCTTAAGAACATAAGCGCCCATGAAGCCTAGGCATAAAGTATCTGCTACCACTACCACAAAGGGCTCCAGAGAGAACACGGAACTCTGAAGCACAATGTCTCCACACAAGGCACAGATATGTCAGTGTATATATGAGGAAGACCCAGATGATTTTTCCATATATTAACTGAGTAAAATATTTTCTTTAAACACACAGATACTACTTTAAGTTTTTACAGCTGCCATTTTTTCCCCCCCTTTTCCTTCACTGTTATGATCTCAACACAATACCTACACAAATCAGTAAATGCACCTGCCTTTCATTCCTTTGGCTCCTGCAGTACTCCGCCAACCTTCTTCAAAAAAATGCTACTTACATATGTTTTCAGACATTATTTACAGTGAAAACCTTCATAGTATATCACAAACATTTCTGACACAGCTCCTAAATTAAAGCATCCACCAATCCTACAGAAATCATGCTTGCTTCATGTTCCTTAAAATACCACATGCTTATTGATAAGGCACACCTGAACTGCAGCACAATAACCAGTTCTAAGTTAGCCACAGAACTGCCACTCTAAAAACCATCTGTTAGCATTTCTCAGAACCACCTAAAGCATCCTTGTGGTCACAATCTCAAAGATTAAATTGAATCAAGTGATTTTTACCAGTTTTAGCCCTTAATTTTTTAGAACATGGCCAATGTCCTTTTGATAAGTTACTTCATCTGCCACTGCTGTGCAAGACTGTTCACTGCAAGCTGATTACACACCAAACACTGCAAATACAGACACTACACACTTCACAGTGGCTGTAGCTGATCAAGCTGGTTATCATTTTATAAGTTTACAAAACAAACTCAAGTCTTACCAGTATTTTCAATTATCAGTTCTTTAGTTACTAGTGGCATTGTTTTGAGACTATTTTGTTCAAGACAAGAAAAATTACAAAGCATTAAATAGGCAGCTCACCTGAAGGTATATCATATTAATTATCAAAGGAATAAATTGTAAAGTATCAGGTTTAAGCGTTCACAAAAGGAATCAAAAACTTTTTCAAGCTGAATAAAAAGGCTGAATATATGTAATTCAATCACTCAATTTTCTAGAGACATAACTTTCACACTTAGTTTCTTACATAAAACCCAATATATCTTCAACTACAAGAGTGGAGCTGTGACTGGATATGTGAACACCTGTACATGGTTTAGTGAATTACTGTACCAATTGCAGTGTATTGGGAAAAAAGGTTTAAAATAATACACATACACCCCCACCGCTCAATCCAAGTTTAATTCTGACAGGACTAAAATCTGTGAGTCAGAGGTAACCCAAAGTCAAGGCACTGGTCTATCTCTAAGTCTCCACAAGTTTTTATTTTATATTGATATCAAAACATTCTACCAGAGAGAGTTGGATAGCAATGATTTTCACCAGTATTTGTGTGGTAGGACAATTCATATTTTAAAACTATGATGCAAGACCACATTGATCTAAATCCACAAGTACTTAAATTTCAAAACAAAAAAACATTAGTGGACTTTATTAAAAAATGGTAGCAAACAAAACACTAGAAGCTTTTTTGTTTTATACTGGTTTTTGCTGTATACTGAAATCCTGAGCTGAAAAGAAAGACAACATAGAATGTAATATTTACAGATCTCTAAAGGATTCTCTGCCTCCAGATAACCACAGAAAAAGTTCATTACTAGTTTGAGAAAGTGTGTAGCTGCACAAAAAAAAAACGGATTATACTTACACTACTGTACTCATTTGATTTAGAAACTTTAATCACCAGTGAGTCACAAAATACTGAAAACTATTTCTTGTTTACGGTAATGTTCAAAATGTATTACCATGGTAAGAAAAAACCCACACTGAAGTGATATGTTATGCAGTTGTCAAATTATTCTACTGAGCAATAACTTTAGCTAGCAGTATTTGAAGACTGAGGTTCCTGTACTAAGTATCACCTAAGAGGTAGTTGGTACCTCCTAGAAAAGAACTTTTCATCGGATGATCTCAAGGTGCTATTAGATAATTATCCTGATCATCTTATACTACAGATTAAATACCCAGATGTATATAGCAAGGGGAACTGAACTGTGACTAAGAAGCCCAGAGGCTGAACTAAGCAGGGAAAGTTATCTTGTATTCTATTCTCATACCTTATTCACTAAACAAAATTATAACTATCTGAATAGCATTCAGAAAGCATCTGTTTGCAAGGAACAAATGACTTGGTTGAAATCTGTGTAGTTTTTCCTGTTTGTTTCCTAAATTTAATTCCAGAATATCGGCTCAGTCAATGATGCAATCAGTTTCTCTATTTCTCACAATCATACCTTTATGTTTTACAACAGAGAACACCAGAAGGAAAGCAGGAAAAACTGATAAGTTACACAAGCTCTAACAACTTGTAGAATCTCTTAGTACACAGGAATGAAAGAACAAGGGTATCATCAGCGCTGAAAAGGCAGCATCCCTTTCCTAAACAGAATTGCAGAATATATTAACAAGACTCCTGCTCTTCTGATGAAGAAGTTAGAGTGATACCCATCAAGAAACATACTTTATTTGTTCAGTGCAGAAGATTAAGGTGGATTCATTAGTGTAGGGATGAAAAGACTCACATTAGTTAGCTGAGAAAGAATTCACACTACCCTCTTTGATTCAATGGCAGCAAGTACAAAGCATCTATATATTTATTCTGACAGGTGTACTTTGGACAGTTCATGCCGGAACATGTTGAGAAAGTATCTGCACAGCATTTATTTAATTAGTGGCACAGACACTTCAAAACCCTCATAACAGAACATACTTTTGATATTCTGATCAATTCTGGGCAATATTCACACAGTTCTGATACATCTTGATTTTCAAGAAAAGTCTTACTAAATTCAGTTATATTACCAGTAAACAAACATATGCATCTAACTTCCTCATCAACTGTGTTGATTAGAACATTTAATTATTTTCTATTTGAGGTAGATTTGCCCAAAATAAGTTTCAAGTCTACTTTTCCTCTAAGAAACACTGAAAGCCATAGAAGTGTTTTTTCCTTCTAATAGCACCATTTTCTTATTTCCATTATTATCTTGCTTATACTATTCTCCCTCCCTCCCCAGGGTTACTCTTTTACTAGGCTAACAGGGGAAAAATTTTATGCCCAATATCAAAGTAATTTTTAAAGAACATGCTTAGCATTTACTACCAGGGTGCAGCAATGTCCTGTATGTTACTCAATGCCTTATGTTTTATTGGATATAAAAGACAAATTAATTGAATGAATTCACACAATGAGAGAAAAGGAATTGAGGATTGGAAGGAAAAGGAACACTGAACCCCAGATGTAGCCAACAGGGATTCTTACTGCCCCACCATAAGCAGTTATTGGTCACACAGACAAACTGAAGACTTATGAACAACACAATACCCATCTTTCCATTCTTAAAAGAAAGAGGCTGTTAATGTTATAGATACCTCCTACTACCATGGCATCACATAAGCTTGTAGACAAGAACCAAAATCTTTTTCCCATCCACTCCTTTAGATGATTAGTCACTCCCCACATCAGTCTAAAGCAAACAACGTTACATTTCTTCTTGCTCTTTTACACTGGAATAGAAAATAAAAACTATGGCTGTGTACTCATCGTTAGCAGACATCAGTTCGCATCCCAGTTTAATCTCTGAAACAGCACAAGACAGTGAGCTATACAAGCAATACCACTCGGCCCTTTGGGGAGGGACAAAAACCATGAACTGTAATCCTTTATCCACCCCTAAAGGGCAGAACTGAAACTCCAAACGATCCGCTGCTGATAATGGCATAATAGGAATATTTAGGAGAAAGCTGTTGAGAACTTGGAGACCTGGAGATTTCTGTTTGCCCATAATTCAGTGTTCTCTGAAATGAGATTATTAATGAATCCTAGAAGGACTTAATGTGAATGCTATAGCATAACATTTGTTAAACTTCGCATCACTGCAATAAAAATGAGGATATACTGAAAAACACTGGAGAAGTTGAAGATAAACTTCTATTACTTCCTATATATAAATATCAGCAGATGGGCTTAACACAAATAACTACTCTGTTTTCCTCCTCAATTTGTTTTTTTCTTATATTCTGTTCAGTTTCATTTATTTACAAAATGCGTAGGAGCACGATGAAGAACTTGAGAAAACTTGCTGAGAAAAAGCAACTCACACTAGAGTTAATATACAAAGTTTGTAGATTTTGCACTGTGTGTATAAGATATTCATATCTGTAATAACACGTATTCATCTTCCTTTACCCATACTTCCCCTCCCTAGAGATAAAAGCACATTCAAAACCCAAGTCCAATGAGTCAGTTAAAAATACACATCTGAATCATAAGTATATTCTGAATACAAGTTTAAAGCCAACAGGGATACTATTAATACATATAACTAAAGAAACAGCTAGCTGCTTTTATTAATCATCTTGTCTGTTGCAGTTAACTACAACTAATGCCACAAGCTTTCTCCTTTACTTCTATGTTTGTTTTTAAAACTAAGTATTTAAGTATACCAGCTACTATATGCTATTCCTGGTCTTATGTTTTTTGGATGTATTTTTAAAACAAATATTTAAGCATACTGGCTACTGCACCCCATCCCGTTTGGAATTTCTGGAGGTTTCTCTTTTCTGTGGAAAGCCTTAACACAGTCCTTTAAACCTTAGGATACACAAACGAGAGGGAAAGTTACCTTTGTCCTACATACATCCTGTACAACTGTATGCACAAAAATTAGTTTCTAAATTTCAGTATTTGTTTCACAGTTCTGCTCAAGGACTCCATTTAAGGATCAGCATCTCATTTTGCTAAACTCTACAAAACAGAAGTCCTTGCCTCATTAAGCCTCCCATAAGAATATGCAGCGGAACAGACAGATGTAGCAAGTCAATGACATTTGAGAAAAACAACAGGAAGAGTTAGAGTAGTTAATCGGAACAGTAAAGCTGTCAGGAAAGTTGGCTGAATACGCAAGTGTACCTGCTCATGAAAAACTTTCTGCTAATACTACTCTAAGAATAACTGTTTCCCAACATTTCACGCCATCCCTCGAAGACTCCTTCCCCCGAACAGCACCGCTCTCACTTGACACGTGTCACTCGCCTATCGCTGCAGGACAGAGCCGTGGCCTTCCTCTTTCACGCAGACTCTTATCTTTAGCTATAGCCAAAAACAAGCCTTCTCCCTTCCTTCTGCGGCAGAGAGGAGTCGAGGGGCCCGCAATAAAGGAGACTCAGCCCACTGCTGAGCCGAGTCACGTTTGCTCCGGCACCCACCGCAGGCACTACGGCCCGTTTTCCGCAGCGCTTCGTACCGGCGCCGGGGAGGGCACGGAGCGGCCCCCGGCTGCCATTTCGCACGTCGGCCCCTTTCCCTCAAC